>NW_017306270.1:3125061-3151573 GCF_000935625.1 Nanorana parkeri | reverse complement strand
AGTATAGTATAGTACAGTGTAGTGTAACACAGTTTAGTATAGTATAGTACAGTGTAGTGTAACACAGTTTAGTATAGTATAGTACAGTGTAGTGTTACACAGTTTAGTATAGTATAGTACAATGTAGTGTAACACAATTTAGTATAGTATAGTACAGTGTAGTGTTACACAGTTTAGTATAGTATAGTACAATGTAGTGTAACACAATTTAGTATAGTATAGTACAGTGTAGTGTTACACAGTTTAGTATAGTATAGTACAATGTAGTGTAACACAATTTAGTATAGTATAGTACAGTGTAGTGTTACACAGTTTAGTATAGTATAGTACAATGTAGTGTAACACAATTTAGTATAGTATAGTACAGTGTAGTGTTACACAGTTTAGTATAGTATAGTACAATGTAGTGTAACACAATTTAGTATAGTATAGTACAGTGTAGTGTTACACAGTTTAGTATAGTATAGTACAATGTAGTGTAACACAATTTAGTATAGTATAGTACAGTGTAGTGTTACACAGTTTAGTATAGTATAGTACAATGTAGTGTAACACAATTTAGTATAGTATAGTACAGTGTAGTGTTACACAGTTTAGTATAGTATAGTACAATGTAGTGTAACACAATTTAGTATAGTATAGTACAGTGTAGTGTTACACAGTTTAGTATAGTATAGTACAATGTAGTGTAACACAATTTAGTATAGTATAGTACAGTGTAGTGTAACACAGTTTAGTATAGTATTGTACACGCTGGGAATGAATTGCAGTACAGTTGAATGGTGTGTGAGACGTGTTATGATTTTATTATTAATACATTACATTACATTATATCATAGTATTTGTAGGAAGATGTCTGGGTTATAGTGTTTGTGGTTATCCTTTTTTTTTTTCTTATGCTTGCATTGTGCCCCCTCTGATGCTTGCTGACAGTAGGCTGGGCAGAGTGCTGTAACACAGGGCAACCAACGAGACCATTGCTATGGGTTACTACGCTGTGCACATCACCATTGCTCATGTCAGAGGCTTTCCTAGCAGACGAGCCTTGTGTCCTAAATCTCGGTGCATCTATGAGAGCAGAATTCTGTGATATCTGATTTACGGCTCTGTGTACACTGGATGCTGCTCTTAGATTTCCTTTGTGATGAGCTCTGTTGTTGTTTCAGCTTTGATGCTCAGTGCGTAGCTTGTGTGTGTGTAAACGCTGCAAGCATGGATGCTGAGCCATTACAGTCATTGTGGTATCGGCATGCTGCTATGACATTCATCTCTGTGAATCGTATATGGAGGTACCCGGGCATCACTTGCACAGTTTGTATGTTTTGGTTTTGGATGGAGTTTGGAAAGATCAGATCATCTTTTAGGCCTTGTTCACACCAAGCGCGTTCCAGGAGCAGAGCAGAGCAGTCACAGACCGGAGCAAAACTGCGTCCAATGTATTCCAATGGTATTTTTAGCTCCAGTTCACACCGCAGCGTGCAGTTCCAGAGCAGGTAAAAAAACTGCATCAGGCCCTATTTTACCTGCACTGGAACGCATTCAAACGCATCAAAAACGCATGCAAACGCCCTGGAATGCACTGAAAGCCCATTTTTTAAACTAAAAAAATAAATTTTCATACCAAAAACGGCCCGGAATGCAGCAAAAACGCGGCACAACCCACTGCACTGCGTGTGCAGAAACTCGTGCAGATCTGCTCTGCATTTGGTGTGAACAAGGCCTTAGGCTTTTATTGCTATTAGTGCAAGGATGGACAAACCCCCGGAACCAGGTCCCCAATACTCCTTAAAAATGACAGCTGGCGCCCAACCTTTGGGGTTTTCTCTCGCTGTTGTCAATGAATCATTCTAACACCCACTTTATGCAAAAAAAAGTTTTAAAAATGTCTGGAGTTCCATTGTAATAGGAGGTTTAAGGGGGATAAGAGGGATAAGAGTGTCGGATGTCTAGCAAAGTTCAGTCGGCTGATGAGCCCTGGTTTTGCACTGTGGGCCAGAGGAGGTTGCTGGTGCCAATATTTTAAAATCAAAATCTCAAATTCAGTTTTTAAATCCTTTTTAGTTATAACATAAATGTATCAATGGAGTATTCAACCTCCAAATGCAGCCTCCCTCTCTGACCTCCAGGCTGCATATTGGTGCCAGTGCAGTCCCAAACCCGAACAGATGCTTTGGAACGGGCATGCAACTGCAGCCGGAAAATGGCAGGTTCCATCGAGGGGCTTCTCAGCCAGGTGAGTATTTCGATATTGGAGTGCCTTCTGAGTTACAATAGGATACCCTAACCAAGAGGTCAAAAGCCTATTTCAGCTGTAAGCTGCATTTAGAACTGAGAGTTGTGGATGACAATGGAAGGACGTTAGGCAAATTCCCTTTCTAGCATGTAAATGGGAGCTTCTCAAAGCTGCCACCACTGGGTGTCTCTCTACAGAGCAGCATGCTCAGGCTTCCTCAGGCTTTGAGAGAAAGGGACCAGGGAAGGCAGCAGGGTCCTTGAATACCCCCAGTTCTTCTGTCTTTTATATATACTGTCTGTCTGTGTATATATGTGTGTGTGTGTGTGTGTGTGTGTGTGTGTGTGTGTGTGTGTGTGTGGGGGGGTGTGTGTGTGTGTGTGTGTGTATATCGATATATATTGGCCAAACCTGCTTAGGGGCCTCTATGGGCAACCAACAATGGGAGCCCACAGCTAATTGTTGGCCAAGGCTTTCACTGTCCACTATTTCATCAGTGCAATGTGTGCAGTAAGACATGTCAGCCATCTCATCCTTATTAATAGTACAGAGTATAGTCAGGCTTATGTGCCGCACAGACATCAGGTCATTGACTTATAATCTGGTGACATTCCAGTGTGTAAGGGGCATAACCCAACCACCCCTAACGAGCATTTTTGGGGGGAACCTTACCCCTTTATTGTCCCTGCACTGGAACTACTTGCCCCCGTACCTCCTCCATTGCTGTCTATGTACTGTAGAAACTAGCCAGTAAAACATTAGGAGACCATAGAGCCCTACTGATGACCATTGTCTTTGTCCGGTGAGCTTTAGCAGAAACGTTTGGGATTCAGGTTGCTGAAGTTCTACTTAAAGTAGTAAACAGAAGAATACTTTAATTTACAAACACTGGGATATTGTTCCGCTGCCACTTCATCCAGGAAGAAATCATCTTTTGGATCAGGTCCATATTCAATGCACGTTGGCCAGAAATAACTCAAATACTTTTGGTCTGGTGACGGTATCTGTGGCATTTCTGGGATGGGGTTGGTTGTGGGTACCAGGGATATTGATATTAAGAAACGACAGGTTTGATTTTCAGCATTTTTCTGATAAGGACCAGTGCCGTGTTATAGCCGCTTCCGTCAGAGTCATCATCCATCTTGTACATGAGCGATGAATTTAGAGTGGGCATCTCCATTCGTGATAATTATCCGGACGTAGTATTTGCCACTGCTGATTGCTTGCCGATAAAAAGTAAAAGGACATTCTGTATTGCTTTGTAATCTTCAACTTCATGGCACCAAGTCAGGAAAAGAGGATGTTGGGGAGTTGGAGGGAGTGCAGAAAAGGGCAGCTAAACTGATAAGATGCATGGAGGAGGTAGGAGAAATAACCAAGGGCTCAGTTTCAGGGATGGAATGTCCCCGCAAGGCACTGATCGTGAGTGCAATGCTCTGCAGGCTTCTATGCAGAAAAGTAGCAGATGCGCAAGGATTATAAGATCAATGTTGCTGCATTTACTTCTTTTATTGGACAAGGTTGACTGAGCCTGTAAAGCCCAGTCCCAGCTTTTCGGGCTCTAGGCATCCTTCAGCTCAGAAGGGGACCAACGCTGAACCATGGAGGAGGACTTAGGAGGCTCTGCATGATCACCAATACACCCCCTTATCACCCGGGCCAACCTGCATGATCACCAATACACCCCCCTTATCACCCGGGCCAACCTGCATGATCACCAATAAACCCCCCCACCCTTACCACCCGGGCCAACCTGCATGATCACCAATAAACCCCACCACCCTTACCACCCAGACCAACCTGCTTGATTACCGATACAACCCCTTATCACCCGGGTCAACCTGCATGATCACCAATAACACCCTTATCACTCGGGCAACCTGCTTGATCACCAATCCCCCTCCCTTATCACCCGGACCAACCTGCATGATCACCAATACACCCCCTTATCACCCGGGCCAACCGGCATGATCACCAATACACCCCCTTATCACCCGGGTCAACCTGCTTGATCACCAATACCCCCTTCCTTATCACCCGGGTCAACCTGCATGATCACCAATACCCCCCTTATCACTCGGGCAACCTGCTTGATCACCAATCCCCCTCCCTTATCACTCGGGCAACCTGCATGATCACCAATCCACCTCCCTTATCACCTGGACCAACCTGCATGATCACCAATACCCCCCTTATCACCCAGGTCAACCTGCATGATCACCAATCCCCCCCTTATCACTCGGGCAACCTGCATGATCACCAATCCCCCCCTTATCACCCAGGTCAACCTGCATGATCACCAATACCCCTCCATCACCCGGGTCAACTGCTTGGCAAGTATATATAACAGTGAATTTCTTGCCTAAGCAGCTGACACTCTTCTAGTATGATGAAAGAACTAGCTGTAGATTCTGGCCCCCAACAGATCTCCTCTACTGATTTGAATTACAGGTCAGCACTGTTGTTGATGTGGCTCTAGTAGCTGTACAATGAGGATGAAGGGTCACAGTGTATTTCATAATCCAGCTAATGAATCTTTGCTGGCCTCCCTCCAGGGATGGGAGAAGGTATTAGTCTCAATGAAAATAGAGAGGCACGTGTCTCTGATCCTCTCTGCGAGATAAGCAGCCTCATTCCAGAAGGGTTGTAGAGAGGTGACAATAGGAGAGCACATCTGCTGCTCTGCCCGTTGTATTGTATAAGGGCAGCTTGACCATGATAACCGGGGATATCGGGAATAAAATCTCACATCCGTGTGATTTACAAGAAGCAGGGAGCTGCCTCTATAAATTCATTTTTGCAGGCTGTCTACCTAATCCTACCAATACAATACTTCCTAGGAGGTTACTGACTTCACTGGCTGCATGCTTGTTCTAGGTCTGTGACTCACTAAGTAGTAAAGCAGCAATAGGATAATCACTATGGAGCTTGCACTGGATAGAGTGGGGAAGGGTAGCTCAAAATAATGAAGCTTGACTTTGAGGCCCCAGAACTTCGATCACAGTGATCAGGAGCCCCTCCTCCCAGCTTCCAGTACCAGGGCGGATTAATAGATGAGATATACTAGGCTGTGTAGGGTTAATGGTATGGTGCGGGAGCACTTGTCAAGAAGACTGTTATCAGGAAACGTTATTGCTGCTACTGGGTGATAAACACTGGATGATAACAAAGAAGAGACAATGCCAGGATTGGATTCTGGGCAGGTGTCATCTCCCTGGATTGCCCTAAATATTCCGATCCTTGCCCAGTCATCATAGTCATCCATTGGGTTGAGCTGTTTATGGCTGCTTTAAAGTGTATGTCATGGCAAGAAAGCATAACCATATTCAGTACACCACTGCCATGCGATTTCCCCATGTTCTGCCTCTACAAACGCTGCAAGTACTGAAAAGTACCTGATTCTGCCAAAAATCCAGTGAGCTCCTAACTGCCTGTTTGTGGCTCTGCTGCACTGAAATCCCAATCAGCGTTGTCAGCCCTGCCTGTTGGACTACAGAACACTGCCATTCCCCCACCCCTCCCTGTCCCTATCCATATGTATATATATAAAAATGTTTTACAAACCTGGTAATGATGACACAGGGAGTAATAACAGCATTTCTCTTTACAGGAACAACATGAAAGAAAAAACAGTAATGCATGGATATGCTTTAGAGGGGGACATGAAAGTTTAGGGTTATGTTTAGATAATACCTGGACATGCCCTTTAATTGGAATTTTGCACTTATACCTTTTTAGGTTCCCAACTGCACTTCCTGTTGCTTTCCCCCCCATGTCTTGGGTCCTTGCCCTTCTCCCTCCCCCCCCATGTCACAGGTCTGTGCTCTACCGCCCATGTAACAGATCTATGCTCCCCCACAATGTCATAGGTCTGCACTTTTTTCCAGGGTTCCCACATTTCTCTTGGAACAGTTGCTCAGGACGGATTATAAATGTCGCCGACAATGTAATGTGATCGAAGTTGACTTGTGCCAGTTGACACACATTAGCAGTCTTTCATCTAGTCCTGGCTTGTCTCCATCTATTAGCCTCAGACCCATTTACAGTGCTGATAGCATCAGTCGCTCCTCGGATACAGTGTAAGAGATTAGACCGCTCAGAGCAGTTTATTTAATGGCCATTTGTTCTTAGCAGTCAATGGTTTATTAGTGCTGGTAGAATGACAAGTCCCAGCATGCATGGCCAGCCAAAGGTGGAATTATGATAGTGTCAGTATGCAGGCGAAGACTTCGACTTTCCTGTGTGCTTGAGCTGGGTAAGTACCAAAGTCCAAGGGTCAACGTGACAGCCGAGCAACCAGCATTTCCAGAATAAGGTCAGACAAGCAGCCTGTCATTCATCTGCCGGTCCTCCATTCACGGAACACTTTGTATTCTGGGAAAGAATACTATGAGTTCTGTGAAAGGGCAAGAGAGGAGGAATTGAATGGAAAGCGGTGCCAAGTCGCTGATCTTAACCCTTGCAGAACACTTTGCATTCTGGGAAAAAATAGTATGAGTTCTGCAAATGGGCGAGAGAGGAGGAAGGAGAGGGCGAGCGGTGCCAATGGTTCATAATTGTTGATCTTAACCCCTACAGAACACTTTGCATTGTGGGAAAGAATACTATGAGTGCTATGAATGGGCGAGAGAGGGGGAATGGGAGGGAAAGTGGCAACGATGGCTCATGGCTGCTGCTCTTAACCCCTACAGAACACTTTGTGATCTGGAAAAGAATACTATGAGCTGTGTGAATGGATGAGAGGAGGAAGAGAATGGCAAATGGTGCCAATGGCTCATGGCCGCTAATCTTAACTCCCGGAGAACACTTTGCTTTCTGGGAAAGAATACTATGAGCTCTGGGAATGGGTGCCAATGGCTCATGGCCATGATCTTAACCCCCGCAGAACGCTTTGCATTCTGGGAAAGAATACTATGAGCTCTGGGAATGGGTGCCAATGGCTCATGGCCATGATCTTAACCCCCGCAGAACGCTTTGCATTCTGGGAAAGAATACTATGAGCTCTGTGAATGGGTGCCAATGGCTCATGGCCATGATCTTAAACCCCCGTAGAATGCTTTGCATTCTGGGAAAGAATACTATGAGCTCTGGGAATGGGTGCCAATGGCTCATGGTCGTGATCTTAACCCCCGCAGAACGCTTTGCATTCTGGGAAAGAATACTATGAGCTCTGTGAATGGGTGCCAATGGCTCATGGTCGTGATCTTAACCCCCGCAGAACGCTTTGCATTCTGGGAAAGAATACTATGAGCTCTGTGAATGGGTGCCAATGGCTCATGGTCGTGATCTTAACCCCCGCAGAACGCTTTGCATTCTGGGAAAGAATACTATGAGCTCTGTGAATGGGTGCCAATGGCTCATGGTCGTGATCTTAACCCCTGCAGAATACTATCAATTCTGCAAATGGGCGAGAAGAGGAGGAAGGGGAAGGCGAGCTGTCCCAATGTTTCGTAGTCGCTGATATTACCCCACAGCGCCGGAAGATCAGCGCTGTTGGGAATATCTGCTGTTAATGGTGGGAAGATTTCTACAATAAGCAGCAGCCAACATGGGACACACTTCATTAGAGGCAAGTCATGTCTCTGGTGCTGCATACTTCAGCTTTAGGGAGGTATTGACCAAAGCATTACTAGTTTTATATACGCAGTTGGAGTTCTACTTTAAACGATCGATCCCTATTGTTAAAGATTTTTACACCAAAATCAAGCTACTTTAAAATCATCTGTAGGCTAAACGCCTGTTGAATCGGACTACAAACGACACTCTTGGTCAATGACAGATGGCATTTAGTTTCGTAGTTTACAACTGCTGTGACGTTGACCAATCAAATGAGCCGCAGTGACATTTCTATGCGATGGTGATGACGATAATTCAGTGTTTATTGGTATGAAGAGGAGGCGCTGGCATTTCCCAGTCATGGTTGTACAATGATATGGAAGTGGCTGTGTTATTGTCAGTAGATGGGGAGTAGTGAGTAATGTATTCAGACAGTCTAGCCTCCATACTGCCTCCATCTGCCCACATGTCCTCATAGACGGGACATTCTCACATGTTCTATTGTCACATGACTCCGAGAACAATTCTTATGTGGGATTAACCAGCGGTCGTCATTGACGGGACTGATGACGGTACAGGATAAATAGAGAATGTTTTTGTGTATTTTCTATTTTATGTACAAGGAAAAAAAAACTTTTATTTAAAGGAGTTGTAAAGTCCCAGCACATCCTCTCCTGTCATGACCTCAGCATTGTCATAGGAATACATACTGGAGGTGTTTTTCATAATGCAATCAAAGCTAACTAGAATAAATCCCTTTTATGTAGTGACTGCTGCCTTCCGTCTGCCCATCACTTCCATCAACTTCCTGGATTCCCAGCGTGCTTTGCGTCTCTTTCCCTGCTGCTTAATGTGATGTAATCTTCATTTCTAAAGACTACCTGGCCCATCATGCATTGCTTCCAGCAAGCAATGATAATGTTACATTGTTCAGATGTTAAGTTATAGTTTAGAAGGCAGGCTCTGTGAGAGTAAAATTGTGTCAGTGCATTGAGGAAGGGCATCCTATGGGCATCTTCAATAAGTAAATTTACAAACTTCTATATGGATATGGTTATTAGGAGTGCATTAGAACTTGCGGTATATAAAGTCAGTATAGGAATACCGATGTATTGTTAGCTTTTGACCATCTTTAAATATGAAACATTGCGTAGGAATTCCTTATAATTACAAGTTGTAGCCACCGGGTGGTGCACATAGGGGTATTTTTTCACTGCTATGCTGTGAATAGCCTGTATAGCCTGCAATTTGATCTTTGCTGTTCTGTTCTATACACGAACACTACTACGATACAGTATATAGAATAAGTTTGACTCTCTAAATCAGGGGTAGCCAAACTCCGGCCCTCCAGCTGCGGTGAAACTACAAATCCCATGATGCATCTCTCTCCGGTAGTCATGTCTGTGGCTGTGAGAATCTTGCAATGCCTCATGGGATTTGTAGTTACATCACAGCTGGAGGGCTGGAGTTTGGCTACCCCTGCTCTAAATTATGGAGTTCAGGTGCAGAAAGCCATCCCCATAAAAACACATTTGCTTGCATGGCTTGGTGTGGAGGCACTCAGGTAGCCTGCACAGAGTATATATATATATATATATATATATATATCTCTATCTCTATATATATATCTCTATATCTCTATATCTATCCTAATAACCTTTGTTTTTCAAAATGCAGTTTTGCAACACATATGGCTCTCCAGGTGGAAGGAAATTGTTTCAATGGATGAGTGAATCAGGAAAATACCACATTATGGCCTCCAGATGGAGCTGAGGAGCATAGAAGTTGGGTATTTCTTTCCTATGATCCTCGGTTCCATCTAGTGGTCATAATGTGATATTTTCCTGATTCACTCTAATCCTAGGAATGAATGAATGACATTCGACCTGGAGATAATATAGCCTAATAACATACATTTTTACCCCTGTTCACACCAAATGAATGTACACGGTAGTTTCTCAGGACGAATGGCTCCGCAATTTTTTATAAATACACCCTTAAGATTTAAAGTGCAGCTGACGTTTTGGATAGTGTGGGGAGGGAATAAACACCGGTCAGGTTTTTATTGCTGTCTGTGTCCCCATTAGGGGGATTATTTCTCTCTATTGTCCTGGTGACCGTTATCACTGTTAGTGAAGGAAAATCCCCAATTTTGGGTTGTCATCAGAACAGGAATAGATGGGAAATCTTCCAATCGGGACGTTAGTTTTGGTGACCCTGCTGACCACCAGGAATTTCCTCACTTCCTGTTGTGACTATAAGACAAGAGGAAATCTCCTCAGTGGATCACAGATGGTTATGCCCCTCTTACTCCCAAGTTTTTGCTTCAATTCTACTGTCCAGTAGCATTAAACTCTCAAACTTTGTTTTAATAATGAATTCAGATCAAACAAATATACATTGCCCAGCATAGTATTTCTTTACATATGCTCCCAAACACTTACATCCATTGTGTTTCAGATCAGTTGGCTCCAACTCTCTCAGATCCTCTTCCCTGAACTTCCTGTTCAGTACATGATCACATGGGACAGCACAATCTTCAGCAGCTGTCCATCTACTATGCGGGATAAGAGAGATTTTACCTTTAATTAAAAATGTAATACCTTTCTAGTTTCTCTCAGCCAGAGGCCTTATTGCAGAGCAGGACATGGGACTGCAGACGACATTCTTATCTTACAATATGCTAAAATTATTGAATAAATAAACATGACAACCAGATATTGGCAAATAATGGCCGCGGCCAATTTTATTGGTATAATATATATGTATACCCATATTTACCCATTTATATTGCACTATATATATATAAAATTAACTTTATTAACCAACATAACATAAACCAACGAGTAATACTTCAAAACCAAATCTTTGCCCAGTCATTACAACTCGGGCAAATCCACTTTGCTTGACTGTAACTTAGTCCCCCTCATAACTTTTCTGAGGTGACAGACCACATAAAATTAGCCGCGACTAGGGAGGGTGGGAGGGGGTTTGCTGAGCGGTGTTCCGCACAACTGGTGCCTAATCCTCTGAGGTAACCTCCTTTACATAGGGTTACCCTGGGCTCCTCGAGGCAAATCTTCCCGCCCCTAAAATTCCCGCTCTTTTTCCAATTTAATTTCTTATGCAGGTGGGCCCCATTTACAAACAGACTCTTCCACTGGTATCTGAAAGCCTTTATATGAAATGCAGCCATTAAAATATGGAACAGCATATAAGCAACGATGTGAGAGCTGCATGCAGACCACGTCCAGGGGGGAATATTCAGGAGTGCACTCTGTAAAGTGATGGTACTTTCCCTTTAATTTGTGTGTTACTTTGTATCGGGGAATCTCCAGCTGAGGATGAGTCATCTTTACTCTGCGTCCTCACATCTTCCTCCCTAACATCTGTTCCGTTGGGAGCATCTCCCAAACCTTCTGTTATTTCTATTAATCATGGATGTCTTCCTAGAATATACAATCCTCCTTCATGGAACATAATCTTGCAGGGACTCCGGGGAAAGATGTTTATTATTTCTAGAAAGGCTGATGGAGGTGGTTGGGAGGTTACGTAGAATGCTCGGACTTGGCTCAGGTGTTCCACCTTCTGAATGGTTGGCTTTTCCCTGCGTTAATAACCCGGCCCTGGGAGGATTCAATCCGTGTTCTTAAAGGGAACCTGTCACGATCAGGCTTATCCAAGAATCTGAGCATTTAGTTCCAGGCTATCATGAAATTTGCCACCTGATTTAAAGCTGAACTCCGGGAATGATCTCTTATGTACGGAAGAATCCTTGGGCCGTGTTAAAAAAAAAAATGTAACATAATTCTGTGGTTGAAAGTCAGAATTCTGTTTTTAAAATTCTGACTTTTAAACTCAGAATTCTTACTTTCAAACTCAGAATTATGTTTCATATATTCTTTTAGGCCTTGTTCACACCAAATGCAGAGCAGATCCGGTCAGGTTTCTGCACACACACGCTAGTCTTTTAGACGCGTTTCGACGCATTTTCTGCAGCGTGTTTGATGCGTTCCGGGCTCTTTTTGGTAAAAAATAAATAAAGTTTAAAATGGGCTTTCACTGCGTTCCAGGCATTTGCATGCATTTTTGATGCGATCAAGAGCAGGTAAAATAGGGCCTGCTGCAGTTTTTTTACATGCTCTGGAACTGCACGCTGCGATGTGAACTGGAGCAAAAAATACCATAGGAATAGATTGGACGCAGTTTTGATCCGGTCGGCAACTGATCTGCTCTGCACCAGCTTCACGCTTGGTGTGAACAAGGCCTTAGGGCTTGTTCACACTAATTGCTGTGCGTTTCAGAGCGGTAGCTGCTGGAACGCACCGCAACCGCTCACAAAACTTCCCCTTTCATTCTGGGGCGTGGCGGCGCATTGAAGTCAATGGCACCGCAGCCATGCCGCCCGCGCAGTGCGATCGGGCGCGTGACAAAAACATTGCCTGCATTCCGTTCCACTGCAAACACAAAAAAATAGAGCGTGCAACATTTTTTGCGTTTGCAGTGGACCGAAGCGGAGGCATTGTTTTGCAACGCGTTAGATCGCACTGCGGGTGCGGGGGGGTGTGGCTGCGGTGCCATTGACTTCAATGCACCGCCATGCCCCCTCCCTCCCCAGAATGCAGGGCGGAGTTTTGTGAGCAACTGCGCTGCGTTCCAGCAGCTGCCGCTCTGGAATGCGCCCCAATTGCAAACAAGCCCTTTGCATGGCCCCAGGGCTCTTCCGTATTTATGGATACTCTTATTGGTCCAACTTAGCTTGATGTAAGCATCCATGTCTGATCTCTGAAGGCTGCCGGGGATGCTGAATATCACTGTAGTAGTTGGTGCTACACACAGTGATAGCCCCGATCTTCCAGGTAGGGCTCCGGCGGCTTCCCCTCTGTACACTGGGCACAGGGAGTTGTTAGCCTTGCGCCGCCACCATTCCTGCCTTGTATGTTTTTCAGTGAATTCAAAGTGTCCTCTGATTGGATGAGGTGGAAAGGAGGGGAGGATGATGTCATAATCTACTAATCTACACCGCGACCAATCGGAGAACAACTTCTATGCATGGAAAAAAATACAAGGCGCTCTGTGTATGTAATTAGTTTGAGTTAATCATGCTTAGGACCCTGAGCGGTGCGGGGAGGAGAGACGCCGTCCTCTCGCAGTGCTCTCCTCCCGCAGCGCTCAGCCACCTGTGACACTTTCTTTCCTCCCCGCTGGGACAAAGAGCAGCGCCCAGCAGGGAGGAGAGAAAGAATGGATGCGCCAATGTATTGGCCACAAAATGGCACTTTTTGGTATTATTCTAAAAGTGCCCTTTTTGGCCGATATATCGGTGCATCCCTAGATTTTACCTTTAATTAAAAATGTAATACCTTTCTAGTTTCTCTCAGCCAGAGGCCTTATTGCAGAGCAGGACATGGGACTGCAGACGACATTCTTATCTTACAATATGCTAAAATTATTGAATAAATAAACATGACAACCAGATATTGGCAAATATTGGCACACTTTGGCATTTGTGCATTTGTTCACATGCATCCCCTCCCCCCCGCATTTACTGTAAGTTGGCCATTGATTCCAATGGGTGCCGCATGTGCGACAAACACAGGAAAGCAGCTCATGCAGCAGATTCTGGTATAGACGTACTGTTTTCTTCACCATGCGTATGTGCGCAGGAAAAAAACTTGCACTTTCCCGGCCGTGTTTGGAGTGCCATTAACAAGTAATAGCCCTGCAAGCGCATTGTACAGTTTTGGCGCATTGCGTCAATGCGCGTGTTTGGCCCACACATGTTACAATCTGATTGTACAATTTCTGCACACTTAATTGCAGATTTCAAACAGCTGCACTGGCACACCATTTTATTTTCTGTCCAATCAGGTTGTCCATTGTGCTGTGGAGTTGTCAGACAACCTAAAGGAGATCGTTTAATCAGATTGTAACATCAGTGGCCTGCCTAGACAGTCAGGTAGGTCCCTGTGCAACTAAAGCTGAATAAGGCAGTCCATTTATTGTGACTGGGCTGTAGTCACCTTCAATCCAGAGATTCCCCCGCAGTACATTCTATTGCCACTAGGTGTCCTCAGTCTGATGGCCAGCATAATTCATCCCACTTCCTCTGAGCCTAGGTCATCCTGGACCCATCTCCAGCCTGTGACTGGACAGTTAAAGGAGTGATGAGTTCATCTCTCTGTCACTTTGCTTACTCCTTCTATCAGCGTGCTGAATGGCTCCTTGTGCTGCTTCTCTGCTGTACAGGAACTGCAAGAGGCTCATACCAGGTCCCATTCTCTGAATACTTACACTGCTTGCATTTTATAAATACATATGATATAATGATGTATTAATGATTTCAGAGCTCCATCGATCTGTGACTGGATTTTATGTGGACTGACCCTATGCATACTCGATATGTCACTGACAATAGCTGTCAGGGTGTATGAAGCATGGCAACCCATAGGAACCAATCAGAAATGTTGATATATTATTGTAATCAAGACCGGTATTGCTAAGGCAAGCAATGTGCAATCTTCCTATCATTTATGGATATCTATATTTTCAGATTATGTAAATCGCACCGAGAAAGTGAAATGTTCCTGTAACTGAGCTGAAATCTGATTGGTTGTCCTGGGTTACTGCACTTCCTCCTCTCCAACCCGCGGGAAACACAGGAAACCGCAGGAAAAGTAGAACAATAGTAAAACTGAAACTTGGAGTGCAGACAACAATATTCTGGCAGTGATGGTGACACAGCTTCTTATCAGTATCTACTCCGGAGATCCGGGGTCTGCCCACCTGCTGCAGTCAGTGTGGGTCTCACTCCTCCGGTTGAATTTGTAATTTCTACTCTGTTATGGAGAATGAGACTTTGTAGCAGCGGTAGATTAAAGATGGCCACATTGGGGGGGAATTTTATCAAAACTGGAGCAGCTGTGCAAGGCAACCAATCAGCTTCTCTTTTCAGTTTGTTCAGTTAAGATTTGCAAATGAAAAGATAGAAGCTGATTGGTTGCCATGCACAGCTGCTCCAGATTCGGTCTGCTCCAGTTTTGATCAATGCCCCTTCATTGTGTTGCGCTAATGTGCACATGTTTTAGCAGCGCACACCACTGCGCACCAGGTGCACTGTGTTCCCAAAATCAATTGCACCTCCACACACCTGCCTAGGGACTTCTCTTTTTCGCAGTGTACTAACATGTGTTGTGTCCCAAAAAGAGTATTGCATGCCGTACTTCTATCTGTTCACTGCATTGCAACGCACGTTATTGCACTGCCATGCAAACATGCACATCCCAAGGCAGGTATGTAGGGGTGTCATTGACTCTGAATGGCAACACACCCCCTGGCAGCGTGTGTTGCACTGCGCTGCAGCGCACAGTAGTACTACAATAGCACACTGTGCAATGAATAAGAATGATGCATACGCCATTTTTTCTCTCCACCATGCGGCAACACGCTGTTGCAATACCGTGCACTGCAGCACAGTGCAACACGCTGCCATGGCGTGAGTTGGGGCGCCATTCAAAAGGAATGCGAGCGCACCTAGTGTGTGGTGCATTGCTTGTGCGATCACCCGTGCTGAACACACAGATTCTGCGCCTTTAGTACAGCGCTCTACTCTGAACCGGCCCTAAATGTTGAAGATTATATAAGACTGTAGAGATTGTGTTTACATAAACGTTGGGGCCCGTTCACACCGGAGCGTTGTGCTAATTGTATCTTGGGGCCCGTTCACACCAGATGCAGTGTGTTTTCCAGCCTAATTCTTGCCCGCAGCACTGCCTCGCATTGCGGCCGGCTCACTTTTTTGTGGGGCAGGAGGGGCGTGGCGGTTCCGTATGCATGTATTTATGAGCCCTTAGCGCAGGGGTGGGCAAACTCTGTCCCTCCAGCTGTGGTGAAGCTACAAATCTCATCATGCATCTGTCTCTGGAAGTCATGCCTGTGGCTGGGAGAATCTTGCAGTGCCTTATGGGATTTGTAGTTCCACAACAGCTGGAGGGCCGGAGTTTGCCCACCCCTGCCTAAGCGCAACGTTCTGCTGTGAATGGGCCCTTGCACTAGGTGTGAGTTCCTGGATGTGTTTATTTCTGTTTTGTCTGTTTTCTGTTGTGTTTTTGATCTGCTTTTTATTTCGTTTTTGTGTATTTGGGTAAATAAGGTGATGGAGTAGATGTTGCAAAGACTTTAATGATGGAAGCAGAGGGGCCCCAGTCACTTGGTATTTTCCGGGCATACCTGAAGGCAGGTGACGTGAGGTGTCAGATCTGATAGTAGCAATGTATCACATATGCCAATAATAAAGGCCTGGCAGAGGCACCAGCAGAGCGGGGGCGAAGTACACAGCGGCCATTGTCTCCACCAGATGCTTCTAATGAGAGAATGGATCTCCCAGCATCAGCACTGGGCCGTGCGCAGCGTCCGCTCCTGCAGTCTGTTTACTCTCATTTCCCGGGGACACAAACCTTTTCGCTTCCCTGGCATTTCTGAACAATATCGGTCCCATGACCGCCCGTCAGGACATGCTGACCTGTTATTACACTTCACCGTACCGAGCGCTGCACAATCTATAGCCGGCCTGTCAGCCGGACGCCATCTTAAAGCAGAACTCCAGGCAGACTGCTGAATACACAGATGAAATACATAGAAAGGAAGCTGATTTGTATTCTTGTCCATCCAATCCTGAGATTTCCACAGCACAGCCCTGTCTGGCAGAACGGGGGAAACTGACGCACATTAATTTTAATATGCTGGCCAACCTGCAGCAATCGTAAAACGCATGCATTGCCTTCTAGCTTTCAATTTTGAAACTGAAGGACAAAAATGAAGATAGACGCTGATTGGTTGCTACGGGCAACCGCACCAGACTCTGTCTGGTCCAGTTTTGATACATTCCCCCGTGTGTTTTGGCGCACTACAACGTATGTGCTTTGGGAGGTGCGTTTATGGGTGGCATTAAAAACGGATGCATGCTTGCACGCTCTAAAACAGATATGCAATGCACGCCTGCTCATGCCAGCCCATGTACTAAAACGTGCGCGCTGATGTGTGTAGTGACAGTAGGGGAGACGCATTTACTTTTTTACCTCCTTTTTTTTTTCTTCTTTTTTTTAACTTTATTGAATTGCCACAAAATGACAACTCACTCGCAGTTCCTAAAAATGCAGATAAGCTGCATGGAGTGATCAGGGTACCTTGAAGACTATTTGTTTTCTTTGTGCCTGTGCATAGATCAGGGGTAGCCAAAATACCAGCTGTGGTAAAACTACAAACCCCATGATGCATCTCTCTCCGGGAGTCATGTCTGTGGCTGTGAGAATCTTGCAATGCCTCATGGGATTTTTAGTTCCACCACAGCTGGAGGGGCCAGAGTTTGACTACCCCTGGCATAGATCAATGCCGATCGACAGACAACAAAGCGAGTTTTTCCAAACTGGAGCAGATAGAATCTAGAGCGGTTGCCCACGGCACCCAATCGGCTTCTCTCGTTCATCTTCAAAGCTGAACTGAACAAACTGAATAGAGAAGATTGGTTACTACGGGCAACTGCTCCAGATTCTTTCTGCTCCAGTTTGGATAAATTTCACCTGTAGAGGGGAATTTAACCAAATTCGAGCGGTTGCCCATAGTAACTGATCAGTGTCTCTCTTCAGTCTGCTCAGTTAAGATTTAAAAATTAAAGGTAGAATCTGATTGGTTGCCATGGACAACTGCACCAGGGACCCCCTCACAAAGGCCTAGGATCTGAAATGCAGAGATGTCAGCACAGAGAGTTGGTTTAATCCTCCATTGTCTACCAGAACTGAAATAACCGACCCTGTAGGCCTTCAATGAGTGGATGTCGGACACAGTGGCTGTGGCGTTGTATAGACACCGGGCCCTGAAGCGGTGAGCATTTCAGTGTAAAATACCGGGCTGTGGGAGGACTGACGGCAAGGTCTGGATGAGAAATTCCTCGGCATGTTGTGAGCTGCACGGGGCCCGTCCCTGGCTGACAGAATGCAGAAACTGCGAGTTCTCTGGATTTACTTTTCCAGGGCTGAGCTAGTAAACGCCCAATGTCTCCCTCTGCCAGAGGCCTGTCATTTATTCATGGAGGTACGCCAAGGAGAGCATCCAAATCTCAACCAACCCCCACCACCCAGTGCAAATTTAAAGAGGACCAGTCACCATCTAGCTTGAAATGGAGTATCTAAACCTAAAAACAAAAATGTCAAAATGTCATATATTGCTGCTTAGCAGTCCTCAGATGTGGTGCAGTCCTCAGATGTGGTGGCCGAATTTTTTTTCCAGGCTCTTCCCCCTTTATTTACACCGCACAATCCTTAAAAATACATCAATTGAAGTGAATTGCACCGTAGCCACGCCCTCCATCCGCAATGCGATCACCCGCACGAGATCGCAAAGCACATTGTGCCTGCGGTTTGGTCTGGTGCGGTTCGATCAAAATGCTGCGAGCACTATTTTGATCGCACCGGACCGCAGGCACAATGGGCGATCTCATTGCAGCTGGAGGGCGTGGCTACGGTGCCATTCATTGCAATGGCCCGCCATGCCCCCTCCGGCCCCACGAAATAGTGAGCCGGCCACAATGCGATGCAGTGCGTTCCGGCCAGAACGGTCAGGAAGCCAAGCTGCTTAGTAACAAGTGAAGCCAACTTCCTAGCCAATAAAGAAGGCGGGCCATGATGTGCCGCCTGGCTTCCTGATTGGTCAGGAAGCCAGGCTGCCTAGCAACAAGTGAAGCCGGCTTCCTAACCAATAAGGAAGCCGGGAGGTGGGTCATGACCCACCGCCCGGCTTCCTGATTGGCTGGGAAGCCCGCTCTCTCGCAGCACTGTTGGCTAGAGGGAAATTTCCCGTTATCGTGGTAAGTATCCGAACATTTGTACTCGTACTCGCCCAAATACTTGGTATCAGCACCGATACTAGTATCTGTATCGGTAGCTAAAGACTTAGAAACTCTGGGGGAAATTTATCAAAACCGGAATCTGGAGCAGTTGTCAATGACAACCAATCATCTTCTATCTTTGATTTTTAAAGCCTAACTGAGCAAATTGCAAAGAGAAGCTGCTTGGTTACTATGGGCAACTGCTCTAGATTTTGTCTGCTCCAATATTGATAAATTCCCCCTATTCCATGTTAATGAGGGGAAGCTCAGTCTGTCCCTCTACATTCATTTTAAACTGCTCAGGGTAGCCTGAAATCAGCACAAAGGCCTTCACCAAAGAAACATCTAAAAGGTAAAAAATTGCTGGCGACGTACACTGTACGTCGTCAGTCACGAAGGGGTTAAAAAACCCCAAAACATTTATTGTTATGCTGTGTGAATGGGAACACATGGACAAACATATAGTGGGATTGTCCCATATTTAACTGCAAAAGTGGAAATACACTTTAAGCTCCACCAACCTCTATCCTCCTGTCCTTGTGAGTGTTTTTGGGCCAATGAAGCAACCTCATAGGAAAGTGGAATGACATTCAGGTTTATACATTGCTCTCAGTGTAAACATGTGTTCAGAATTTTGATATTGATCTGTTATCTTGGTGCTTCTTGACCACAGAGAGACCATTGTTACATAGAAATATGTTGGATGCTTGTGTCGTTCGGTATCATTTAGCCACTTTCCCTATTGATCAGTTATAGTATTCTGACTCCGATCGTTGTATTAGCGATTTATGCCTTGCTGAGACCTCTATGCCTGGCCTGTATAAGCAGATGTAATCACCTTGGACAATCCTTATCAGATAGCCGAACTCACCAAATACCTTTTCATCCACAAAGTTCTTTATTGAATGCAGCAGGTTTGTTACAGCAGACAACAGGATGCAGTAGATGATTGTACAGACGGTATTTGCAGGTCAAGGATGATAATGTGTCCAAGCGAGCATATTACATGTGGCCCTGCTATAGGCAGCCATGACACTAAACGACTACTTGGAGTAGAAAGGAAGTAAATCACACACAGAGGGGGAGGGAATTCAGAAAAGCACGGTGCAATAACCAAAATGCCCACAAGATGGCAGTATAATAACCAGCTATACTGATACCAAAACCCAAAGGCTTAAAGGAGAACTATGAGGTGAGTGATTTTCGCCGCAGCCTCATAGTTCGAGCCGACGTGTGACAATTAAACTGTCATACCGTCACTCGCTGACTTTTCGATCATATCCCTGCAGAGAGCAGTGACTGTCACTCACGGCTCTCTGCAGGGATTCCCCCCTCCCCGCTGCGATTCTCCAGCACTGACTGGCGTGACGGACGGGGAAGGGTACAGCTGGCTCTGCCTCTAGATGGGCAGAGCCAGCTGTCAATCACGCAACTGGGTGTATCTCGACATCAATATCGGGATCCGTCCCAGCTGCGGCGGTCTCAGTATACCGGGAGCTGTAGCTCGTGGTATACTGAGCTTTGGGTCACGGGAGGATGCTAGTTTGTGTCCTACCGTGACCCTTAGGAGAACTATGGGGAAAAGCACTGACCCCATAGTTCTCCTTTAATAAAAATTTAACTATAAATTCTCAACCCACAGTAATATAAATATCAACCGTGGCTATACATTGTGTCATATCTATACAACTGTGTAACAGCACACATAGGTTGCTGTTTTCTCTGCTGCAACGGGGGAATGCAGTGTGTGTGGCCATTTCCTGAAGAAGGCAGAGAAAATGACCTTGTGCTAACGGCCATAACCATGGCAACGCTTGACTGGGTGCATTGGATTACTGCATTTAGGATGGAGATTTTGTACTTCTCTCAGGTTTTTGTTTGCTTTTTTTCCTGAAGATTGGAGCAGTCTTTTTAAAATGGAGGAACCTGTGAAATAGCGTTCTGATTTCAGATAACCTCTGCCAACACTTTATCTATAGCTCCCAGTACATTAATGTTGTGGTCAGAGTACCTCCCTATGACACCTAATAAGATCATCAGCGCCTTTTATTACATATCTGAAAGACAGAAATTGCTCATTTCTGTAGGAACCCCTCGAAGAAACCTCTGGGGGAACCCTGCTTGAGAAAGGCTGATTTTTTTTTTTCCAGTTCCTAAACATTTAAACATGCTTTGGGTATAAATATGTGTCAGCTGTGTGTTACGAACTTGTATTTCAGGTTCACAGGTGAACTCTATGTAAATATCTCTTGCTTTATTCCAGCATGTGTCTTTATCAGCTGGAACCTGAAGAGCGAGTTACCTTCTACAAGAGAGTGAAGACTTTCGCAGTGTACACAGAGTATCGTTATGAAATTTGAAATATTTCGCATTAGAGTTGTATTTGCTTGGCATCTGTGTGCAAACGTTTACTCCATGCAAGCAGCTACATATAAAATTGTGTATATATACGCAGCCATTCTCAACCAGGGTTCCAGGGAATGCTGGGGTTCCCCCAGAGGTTACTCAAGGGGTTTCTTGAGCTGTGGCTGATGGGTCAGCGCCATTTGGCAAAGCCAGCACCATGACACCAATTGGCTTTTTAGCTGTCTACAAGGGTGGCATGCTGAACCCTGTGTAAGAGTTGCATTCTTCCTGTTGTCCTAGTGGCGGAATCACCTGTTCTAGTTACATAAGTTACATAATCCCATGAAGTATGCATAGGTGTTAATGCTTCTAGTCACATGGCTGCATGGGTGTTAACTAGAGATGCGCTGATACCGTATGAGTACTGATATTTTTTTAGCAGTACTCACCGATACTCGCCGATACCAAGTACTGATATCGGCATCCTGAGCTAGTGTGGGTCATAACCTGCCGCCCGGCTTCTTGATTGGTCAGGAAGCCGGGCTGCCTCGCAGTGTCGCTAGACAGTGGGAAGCCAGCTTCCTAGCCAATCAGGAAGCCGGGCGGCGGGTCATGACCTGCCGCCCAACTTCCTGATTGGTCAGGAAGCCAGGCTACCTCGCAGTGTCGCAAGGCAGCATGAAGATCGCTTCCTAGAAAATCAGGCTTCCAGATTGGCCAGGAAGCCTGCTCCATGCTCCCTCGCAGCAATTCCATTTGACCTGAAGTTCCGGTATCGTGGTAAGTATTGGAGCATTTGGGCAAGTACGATTACTCGGCCAAATGCTCAGTATCGGCACCAATATCGGTATGGGTGCATCCCTAGTGTTAACCCTTCTATTCACATGTCTGAAGGTGTGAATTATTGTCAAATCACAGAGGAGAGATATTTTAATTTGTATGTATGTAGAACACAGATGGTGTCCTTGGGACTTAGGAGACTTTGCGGTGTGTCTGCACATGTGTGGGGATTCCCGCTGATGCACAGGCACGCCTCGGGTATTGGACCTAGCAAATGTTAAGGCATGTCTGTGCATGCGCGGAAATCCACATCACAAAAGTCTCTGCCAGGTCTCAAAGAGCTCATAGAGGCCTGCAGCATGTCGGCACGTGCACGGAAATCCCCAAATGTGTGCATGCCTGGCATTGAGGCGGCACACTAACTTATCCCACTGCCTTCTGGAATGACGTGATGATATCCTAGGAAGCAGCAGGTGGGCATTCTACATCATCCTCGCCTAGGCGAGGAATCTGGAAGTGAGTACCAAAAGGGAAAAAAGGTATTCACTAAAAAATACTGCAAATGTGTAAGAGTGAGAGGGGAGGATGCAGAGGCGAGAAAGTGCTTTCTATGGGTGAAGGTCCATTTTGAAGGTATGGTGGGTATGTGGAGGTATGTTCCACACACTCATTGGAACTGAAGACATGGCTTGGATACATTTGGGGGCAAGTCCAGTTAAATGTGACTGACTACTACTAGCTATACCATGACCTGGATAAATGAGAACCATCACATACTACTGCATGGACTGTCCTGCACTTTGCTGAACCAGGGCCCCAGGCACTCTTCTCCCCATCCCTCCATGTTACTCATGCTTTGTATTGTGTATGGTATTTGCACATGTTGTAAAACTGACAACATTAAAAACTGTTAATTTATTATTAGCAGCGCAGCTTCCTGCTGTCCCAGCTGAGGATTTTCCATCACCTTGACTATATTTATAGCCCCTGACTAAGACTCTAGTTTCCTATTACTGGCCGGCAGAGCAGGAGTTCATCTCTGATGTGACCTATAAATAATTGATTTGGGCTCCATTCATGGCAGCCGATAAGGATGGCAGACTGTATTGCACTGTGTCAGTTTTCCAGGTCTAAGGTGTCAGGTGTGCGAGAACGCACTTCGCTTCTAGAAGATGGAACTAAATCATTCATGCTGGCCGGCCACACACACATACACACACACACACACACACAAACACACACACACACTTTTCATGCAGCCAACATGTTGATCTAACGGTTTTAATTGGATGCTGGGAAAAGTAAATGGAAATTGGAAGTGACTGTTTCAGATTCTGATTGCTCCATACACCATGTGTCTGATTTTATAAATGGTTTGCACAGCTCCTCACCGTGCAAATCATATTCACTTCACTGTTTGGCCACTAGATGGAGCTGAGTATATCTTATGCTCCTCAGCTCCATTTAGTGGCCATACAGTGCTGCTTATCTCGTTTGCACAGCGAGGAGCTGTGCGAACCATTTATAAATCGGCCCCCATGTGATCAGTTTGAAGAATATTGGAAAGCAATCCTGTGTGAGCGTGCTGGATAGGTGCACTACTCCCTCTCATTTACATAGTGCTGCCCTGCCACTTGTCCTGAGACACGGACTGGGCCCATTCACACTTGTGTGTTGTGGCAAGATGTGTTAAAACAAATGCGTTAACATGTTTTGCCCAATGCACCGTACAGTAGAGTGCAACACACAACAGAACACACTGCAGCGTACCTTAATGCACATACCATGCATTGTGGTGCGCTATCGTTTGAAATAGAAAGTCATGAACATTTTCTTTTTGTTTTTCATCCACTGTGGCACATTGACAGCCCATTCATAATAAATAGAGCTTCCTTAACGCGACGCACATTACTGTGTGCAATAACACATGTCCACGTATTTCCCGAGGGAAAGCTTTGTGTGAATAGGCTCTCTGACAATGTTTTTATTTCCTGGAACCAGTGAGAGCTTCTGTCTCCTGCCTTCCACAATGTCATATATTGGAGGTGGTCACAGAATAGAACAGCATAGCCTTGTACACATTATTATTATTATACAGGATTTATATAGCGCCAATAGTTTGCACAGCGCTTTACAATATAACATGGACCCGGATTTACTACAGGAGCAGAGAATTTTTACATATCTTAGTGAATGACGTGACATTGCAAAGAATACCTAATAATGTGCAAGGAAAAGGAACAAAAAATGTTGTGCTCACACATGATTGGATTATTTAGGTCAAAACATTCATTAAGTGAAAAGGTTTGTTAGGTTAGTAAACGAGTTGACATTTGTAGTGACATCAATCGTCCAATCATTTGCAAGCAAAAATCTTTTCTTTTTTAAAAATTTTCCTTGCATATAATTGGATATTCTTTGCAGTGTAACCCGTGTTACACTGTGTCACCTCATTTACTATATATAAAAAAATTGTTGCACTCCTTTGGTAAACCAACCCCATTGCGTCCAGCATGGCTCACCCACAGGAGCCTGTGATCAATGGAAAGAGCCTTCTCTGCTAAAAGGCCCCATTCACACTTGAGCATTTCATGTACGCATCAAACATGCGCGTTTTTGAAACCCGCTTACTGTGCAACTACCAGTTAATGGCACCCCAAACACGGTTGGGAAAACGTGTGTTTCTACTCTGGATTTGCAGTTTTGCTACACCTCTTTTCCATGTTTTTCTCACATTCAGGACCCCATTGAAGTCAATAGGGATGCACAGCAAATACGGACAACCAACATGTATGAACGTGCACAAGCGAGTGCGCGAATGTGACATATGTTCCCGATACACTCAGGTGTGAATGGGGCCTTAGGGAGCGGAGCTATAAAGTTTTGATTGCTGCTATATTATGACACATTTTATGTCTTGCAATGCTATTTGGATGCAATTTTCTTGCTGGAATGTGCCTCCAGGCCCAAATACAGGGAGAGATGAAGACTCCACAAAAGAACCGTCAGACTTAGAGGATATCTAAACCCCAGAACAAAAATGGAATTTACTGTAACATATCAGCCTTTGCAATTCCGTGGACTACAGCACACCTCCATGTGTTATGGTGATGAGGCAGCACAGTGGCTTGGTGTTAACACTTTTGTCTTGCAGCCAGTTCGAATCCCGGTCAGGATACTATCTGCAAGGAGTTTGCATGTTCTCTGTGGATATCCTCCCACAAGACATGTTGGAAGGTTAATGGGCTCCTGTCTAAATTGGCCCTGCATGCATGTGAGATAGGGACCTTAGATTGTAAGCTCCTTGAAGGGCAGGGACTAATGTGAATGTGCAGTATGTAAAGCGCTGCGTACATTGTGAGCGCTATAACTAGATGACTACCTACGGAACCACTGACCCGAAACCAATGTGCACCCGGAAGTGAGAACTCTCACCTGTACACTTGTTTTAGATCTGCAGCCCAGTAACTAGTGATGCAAGGATGAAGATGACAGATTTGATGCTTGAACTTCTATTTTAAAATTTAAAACCCAACTCCGAGAATTACACAAAAGCTCCCCTTGCTGTGCTGCTTCCTCTTTCTGTCCGGTCCCCTGAACCCTCTTCTCAAAGACGTTTTGAATTGCAGTCCCACATTGACTTCATCTAGTGCAATGCGGGGCTCATGGACTGCTCACAACCTGGAACATCAGAGAGGAGAAGAGCACTGAAAGCCTACCAGAGCGAGGATAAGTGTTACACCTTGACAAGTATTACTATTAGGGTGCAAGGTGTGATAAGTATGACACCTTGACACTTTTTGTGTGATTCCACAACCTATGTTGGCTGTTAGGGTTTTTCCAGCCCTGAACTAGTTGCATGCTTGAGTTTCTTTCACATCAGGGCCACATGTCTGCTTTGCATAGCGATCGATCTGATTAGCTTGTTCATAGTTGGTATCAGGAAATAACCTACACTTTGAAATAAAGGTATTGTTTTGTGTCAGCATGGTCATTCCATCTTGAATTCCAGTCTGGGTTGTAGGAAGGGGTGAATATTTTAGTAAATGAGACCGAGGAAAGGTGAAGCTGGGATCACAAGCTCCCCTTCTGCATTAGAAAGTAATGATTAGTGGTTTAAAGTATACTCGTCACCTATTGCCACTGGAATCTGCTTTATGAGAATATCACACTTGGTCCAATTTTAGACTGGAGCCAATTAGCCTACCCTGGGGAAACCCACACAGACACAAAGAGAAGATGCAAGCTTCTAAAACTTCAGTTTTTCTCTGTGTTCGTGTACACCCTCTAGCGCACACACGAGCACAGTATTGTGATCACACTGCATCCAGGAATTTACATCTGAATGCATACGTCGCTGTATGTAAATATCCGACTTTACTCCCATACAGCCATTGACTTCTATGGGCTGCTGTACAAAGCACCTTTGGCTCCTTGGTAGAGGAAATAAAGCCGCAATGTACCTTGTATGGGCTCAGCCACCTGTGTGCATGAACCCTTAGCCTTATCCATAATAGATAAAGATACAAAACCACTATACAAACCCTTCACAATCTGCTTGGCTGCCTTGTATCTGGGTTGGAGGTGAGCCCATGATTCAGGCTGCAGAGCCGCACCTCCCAGATGTGTTATTGCTCTGGTGACCCATCCTGTCTCCACAGCTGCCAGAGCAGCACCGGTTCACATGGGGTGGTGGACATATATTATATATATAT
>NW_017306270.1:3111592-3123788 GCF_000935625.1 Nanorana parkeri | reverse complement strand
ATATATACAAAAAAGACAAAACTTCTGCTTTTTGTTTTAGATGGAGTGGTGAGGGGTTGGAAGCCTAGTTAGTGTTCAATTGCTGCCTGTGTCTTCTCTGGGAAGATCCGCCTTCACCATTTATCCTGCTGACCATTGTCACTGGAACTGGTAGGCTGGATTCACACCATCTATGTTGCGTTTAGAATGTATTGACACATGTTAAACACACTTGAACTGATGTTTTTTGACATGAATTATTGAATTGCATTGCTTGATGTGCTTTTTTTCAATAGCAAAAGCCAAAATACTTTATATACTTAATATAAATATTTCATATTTACACATTTGAGCTCTGGTTAGAGAGTTAAATAGCCGGATATCTTATTACATGCACCAGCTGAATGGCTGTCTCAGTGAGTTTTCAGACTGTGCTGTCTGCATTTCCAGTCTGCAGGAGCAGTTAGCAAGTGCAGAGCTAGTGCTTGGCTTTCTTAGCAGAAAGCCCAGCATGCAACAATTGCAGAGCAGTTAAGTGCAGCTGATACTTGAGCGAGTGCATGTAGAAAGGAAGAGGCTGCAGGAGATCAGCAGCACTGAGATTAAAAGGGAAAACTGTATTTTATATTGTTAAACACATAATAATAGTTATGAATTGTTAGTTTGTAGATACAAACTTTAGATAGGAAGAATATTTCCTGTTGTCTTCTTAGTGATTAAACATATCCCCATTCCTTTGGAACGGTTTCTTTTCTAGAGTCCTGTGTTTTTTGTGCTGGGTTTAACCCTTCCCATAGCCTTAACTCATCTGTGGCTGATAATACCGGACAGGAAAATGGATCCTCCAGAATCCTCCCTCCTATTTCCTTCCTCAGACTGGTCCAACATCCTAACCCCGCGTCCTTAGCACCGTGGTCTATTCCTAGCTGTCGGCATAGCACAAGCACTCTGTGCCCAATAGAGTGTGTGTGTGTGGTGTGTAAGGTGAAGAGTTGAGTATCTGATCTGCTCATATGTAGACATTAGTGGGGATGAACAGGGCAGAATTCTCAGTTCTGATCGCTGCTAATGTGGTCACACATCTAAAGATATAGTCACCTGATATGGACAATTGGGCATCAGTTGCACTCTGTATGGCAGGGGTGGGCAACTCTGGCCCTTCAGCTGTTGTGGAACTACAAGTCCCATGAGGCATTGCAAGACCCTGCCAGTCACAGACATGACTCCCGGAGACGAGAGGCATGATGGGATTCATAGTAAAAGCAAAGCTGGAGGGCCGGAGTTGCTAGTAATTGTATTAGCAGATTGGTGAATGTATTGCAAGAGACTTGACAGGATGGACGGTTATAAATAGCAATGCGATAAGGAACTCGGCAAACTGCAGTACTGCCCTATAGGTGGTAAGAGAGGAACGGTGTGATGTGTAAGGGACAATGGATTGTACTGTACATGCCAGCCTGTAATCCATGTTTAAACATGGGAAAAATGAAAATACCTTCTTAAAAGTGCCTACTATTGCCATTTATTTATTATATTATATACACTCTTGTGCTGTTGGTTCCACTTTAGTAATAAAGGCCTGAAATCCCTTAGGGCCCATTCACGCTTTTGCATTATGGCAATGCGCATTACCACAATGCATTCTACTGTGCCTGCTCTGTGTGTGGTGCGCTGTAGTGCCATTCATTGTTAATAGCACCTAAATGCTTTGTTCAGTAGATTGCAACGCAACAACGCATTTCATAATGAATAGTTTGCCTTAAAGGAGAACTATGGGGTCCGGGCTTTTTCTCATAGTTCTCCTAAGGGTCACAGGAGGACACAAATTAGCGTTCTCCTGTGACCCAAAGCTCAGTATACCGCAAGCTACAGCTCGCGGTATACTGAGATGGCACAGCCATTACTGTCTGGATCCACCCATCTGCATCATTGACAGTTGGCTCTGGCTATCTAGAGGCAGAGCCAGCTGTACCCACCCCCTCCCCCGTCCGTTTCGCCAGTCAGCGCTGGAGGATCGGAGCGGGGAGGGGGGGGGATCCCTGCAGGGAGCCGTGAGCGACCGTCATGGCTCTCTGCAGGGATAGATCGAGAAGTGAGCGAGCGACGGTATGTGTTTGCTCACTTCCCGATCTACTGAGCCGACCGGTGACAGTTTCATTGTCACAGGTCGGCTCAGATTATGAGGCTGAGTGAAAATCACTCACCTCATAATTCTCCTTTAACATAACGCACATTATTGCATGTGCATTAAAACACCACACCACACCACTTACATTTAAAAGAAGCTCTCAATGTGTATCTTTAGGCATTTGATTTTATTTTTTTAAAGCTTTGAATAGCGTGGGGAAGAGTAACTTTGCGTTTCGTGCGCGGTTTTCCGTGTGGAAGAACGCACGGCACGCAAACCTAAAATCTTTACAACTGCACAGATTCTGCTCGCTTAAGGCTATTACTATAGCCGCGAACGTGCGGAATACAACCCTGAAATCACGCTTGTACTATTTTGCAGGACATGTGGTTTTGTAACGCGCGGCAAAAGTCTGGACTTTGCCCATTTAGAGTGCATTGTTTTTCATTTTTAGAGCCGATCCAGCCAAATGTTCAGCGATACGAATACGCGCGGACAACCGCTCCTGTGTGAATGGAGCCTTAGACCTTCTGTCAAGGTTTTTATTGCTGTCAGTGTCCACACTGGGGAGATTCAGCCCTCACGGTTGACCGTTGTCACGGAGACAGAAAGTGAGGGGAAAAGCAAAATTTTAGAGTTGTCCCCAGAACAAGAGGTGAAGGGAAATCTTCAATGGGAACACCTGTTCCAATGAGAATATCCAAGAGGGGAATTCCCCTCAATGGAAGATTTCCTCTAACTTCCTGTTGCATCTCTGGGACAGGAAATAAGGGAAATTGTCCCAACGTGAAACCGTACTTTGCTAGGGCTAAGTAAAGAAAGAGGTTCACTGCACTACAGGGACCTTAAGTTCCCTACGTCTCCCAGCAGCACACATATGAACCTCCAGTTCAGGTTTTGACTTTCTCAGTGGAAACTTGCACAAGCCCCCCCCCTTCCTCCCATCTTCATGTGCAAACTATGGGCAGCACTGAATTCTGGGGAGACAGGGGTAGTGCTCCCCCATAACTATTGGTTTCTCAAAGCTTCGGCAGTGGATCCTGTCAAAGAGGGTGCTGCACCTACTTTGACTAGAGTGGACACAATTAAAGAATCTTGTGTAATATAGCAATTAATATTGTACTTACATTGCACCTGTTCTAGGTTCTCTCTCTGGTGCCAGTCCCGGGTCTAGATACGGCTGATGGGGCCCCAATGAGCGTTGTTATCTTTCAGGAGCTGTGTTCAGGAGCCGCTAATTGGCCTTGACTTTTCCAGAACACTGTAGCTGCATGACGACACTTACAATACCCCCCGAGATGTGGCTAGAGACAAAACCTGCAGCCAGGGCTACTCCGAATTAGTGTTACATGAGTGTAAAACAATTGTAACCGTCAGATTGCACATTATCATGAGAAAATGGCGGAGGAAAAGGTTTGGATCCGCTTAAGAATAAAACATTCTCATTGATGGGTAAATACAGACAGTATTTATTTCAGACTCGTTAATAAATGATGCCCTTTGTACTGGACATAATGTCATGTGATGCAGATAGGCGGTTTAGTTGTCCTGTATAGCACACATTCTTTAGATTGTGCTCCTCGTTCTATTACACACCATGATGAAATGTCTTGTGTGACTGTTCCAGGATATCCGTATAATTAATATTGTGTTTTTCTGTCTTTTGCAGGGATGGAGGAGGGCTCAGTAGTTCGTGCAATCTTTGACTTTAGCCCCAGTGTGTCCGAGGAACTAACGCTCTTTGCTGGGGATGTCATTGAAATTCTCAGCGTGATAGATGAGTTTTGGCTGCTGGGAAATAAAGAAGGGATCACAGGTAATGTTCACAAAGATGTATTTATAAATTCGGTCATCTGAGTATTTTGCATATATGGCTTTTTTGGCTAATTACTAGTCAAGTTTCATTCTGTCCAAGGCTTAAATTCTTTTTGAACAGATACTAAATAGGTTTATATGAAAAAATCAAGCAGGTATAAGGTGTAGGCTTCTATTCTTCTTTACTCTGGAATGCCAGCCGTATTGCAACAACACATTCATAGTGGGCTGTCACTGGCCAACTAGGTGGGAAAACTTGTCAGTAACAGGAGAGGTCAGCACTTTACCCATCCAGAATGGCCTGGCATTCAGGCATAGGATGTGACCCTGTTTGTAACAGGTGACCTAGAGCCTACATTTAAGTGCATCAAGCCTGGCTGCAGCTGACATCACTACGGCTGCCTCCAGTCCCGGAGATGAAAGTGGAAGGAAGCCTCTAGGCCAGGCTGGGAACTGCCCAGTGGCATGATAGCTTGTCCTCATCTTAAGGACCGAAGGTAGGATGCAGTGACCTTAGCTGTAACTGGGCTGCACAGCGGCTTAGTGGTTAGCACTCTAGCGTTGCTTCATTAGAGTCCTCAGCTTAGCACTCCTGCCTTGCTGCACTAGAGTCCTCCCAAAAACTATCTGCATGGGTTTTGCATGTTCTTCCAACACTTGGATGGGTTGCTCCCATTTTCCTCCCACACTCCAGAATGGTTAGTAAGTTAATTTGGTTCCTGTCTAAATTGGCCCTAGCATGTATGTATGTACTGTATATTTATGCATGTGAGATGAAACTGTTAAATTGTAAGCTTCTCGTGGGCAGAGACTGGTGTGAATGGACAATATGTAAAGCACTGCTTCAACTGATGGCACTATATAAATACCTGTTATAAATAACTGGGCTTTGGACACAAACTAAGTGACCCTTATTGAGGCTGCCCTTTATGAACAGGGTCACAGCCTTATCCAAAGTAGTGATACCAATTTATGGACATCTATACCATAATAGCACAGTTTTGCTTTCTGTTTTTATAACACACCAGCACAAAAACTAGAAGTGATATCTCTACAGCAAAGTTCTCAGCTCCTTTCACTTTTACAACTATTATGAGGGGTGTTTCATAATCTTTTTTAGAAAGTTTATTTGCTTGTAATGATATTGGATACAGCAAGAGGAGCAAAACCCCTTTTTTGCAGCAGCAAGAATGCTTGAGGTCTCACACTGCAGATATACAACTCGGAGGCTGTAGGCACAGGAGTACCAAGGCAAGGCAGGAAGTGCACTCCTATTTTTCAGGAGGAACTTCAAGACAAAAGTTACATTTTTCAGGATGCAGCTTAGACAACCTGGTTCCCTATAAGATGACAAATCTTCACTGTTTGACTTTAGTTGCTCCGTAAGCTGTCCATTGTATGTGCACAGTTGCAATAAAGATATCCTTTCCTTGGTTGTAGGACAATTTCCTTCTAGTTTTGTGGAAGTTCTGAACATCCCATCTGTGAAACATGGAGAAAGACTGTATGTCTGCATCAGTGATTTCACCTCCCACGAGCCTGGAGCGCTGTGTCTGCAGAGAGGTAACAATGTCTTGTCTCTGTCTCAGATAAACAAACCTGCATAGTTCTCTGTCGTCATGCTGCATCATAAAAATTGAATTTTGGCCAAGTCCTGCTGACTCAGACAAAATTCAAGTGCTGTGTGTGTGGTCCTGCTGGCACCACCCGGCCTGACAAAAGTAAATTTTTTGATCGACTTTTGACGAAGGAGCAGAGTGGAAAATTGTTGGTCACTGTTCGGGGGTTCTGACTGTGGCAGGCGCCAGCTCTCGGAACACAATAGCCCGACAGGGAGTTTCATCTATTTGTACTTTTTGGCATGCATAAAGAAATCTTTTGGATTTCTTTCATTCAGCCGCAGGTGATCTGGTCTTCTGAAAGTGAGCATGCCCTCAACGTCATAAAATGCAATGCATTGTACATAATGACATGGGCCACATGACCAGAGAAAAGGAGCAGTTTCGGGGCACCAGTTGTCCAATGGGGAGGAAGCTTATGGCACCATCTGTTAGAGCCTCCCTAGACTGAACGAACAGGGTATCCGGTATATGGTTGGGGGTTCTACTTTAAATATTCAGCAGGTATATTAACATTTAATAAGAACCTTAAACTGGCTATAGAGAGGTTGAATTTCGGCTAATTCCTGCTGACTTGACCTTTCAATCGACTTTTGTCAAAGGAGCTGGTCCGAAAAATCCTGGCCAAGCAGCCAATGAGCCAATGACAGTGGAACACCCACCGCTGTTTGAATACAATAGACCGGCAGCGGGGAATTAAGAGTTATTTCTCGTCCAGTCCCGTAGAGCGTTTCCGCCATATAAACAAATCATAATAAACCATAAAGTTAATTGAACCCAGTGTGAAGCACAGAACTGCTCATAGACATGTGTTTGGAGTCTTTGCAGAGGTCCAGAAGGTTGTTAAATCTGTTTGTTCAATTTTTGGCAGCTCAGATATGCCAAGCCTTTCATTACAAGCTGACCATTTTAAATTGGCTGTAAGATCTGAGGATGAGACCACAGCGATCTCTAGTTTTCTATTTGCACTTCCCAGCGGAAGGACTTTTCAGGACAGTCTTACAAAGTTGGCCATCCTCATCGCCATAGTGCATTATTGTGACATACTGGTTTTGTATACAATTACCTGAGTTGTTGTTCCATGACTGAGCCAGCAGAGGGTGCTCTTGGGTGATGTATTATAAAGCACCATCCGGATAAAGCATTATCAGGGTTATTCAGGAAAGGGTGAAGAGTTTGGAGAAGGCAGGAGAAGTGAACAATCTAGGACAACATAGCTGAACTGGAAAGTGAGCTGAATTGGAGAATGTTTCCAAATCAGCTATGTTGTCCTAGATTGTTCACTTCTCCTGCCTTCTCCAAACTCCTCACCCTTATGTGAATAGCCCTGTTACTTTTGTCTTCTGCTATGTTTTTGCTGTTGTTGCATTTGGAGTATATTGTGAATTGTTCTCTCTATCTCTCAAAAACAGTCCAGACAAAAATATTTAACTCAAAATTTTGTTTAATTCATTAATACAAGTTAAATACGTTTTTAACAGTCAGTCTAATTACCAGAAATCTTATATCAACTTAACATGTTATTGTCATTTCAAAAGTCATTTTCACTATTTGTATGGCCTCATTCACACTAGAAACGGCCGGCACGTACAGCTCCGTGCTGCGTGCACGGCCGTATCAGGCAGCTCCCGGGAAGGACAGGTGCTGAGTGTGATTTAGTATGCAGCCCCCATCCTTCTCTATGGGACTACGCGGCCATACGCCCCCCTACGCTCACCTCAAGTGTAGGTCCGTGCGGGTGCGTGTTTCCTGGCTCGGACACATTCCGTGATCCATCCTGTCAGCGTACCAGTACGCTCACCCGCACCTGTACGGACATGCATGGCGGGCGAGCGCAGGGCGGCGTATGGCCGCGTAGTCCCATAGAGAAGGACGGGGACTGCGTACTAATCACACGCAACACCTGTCCTTCCCGGGAGCTGCCCGATACGGAGCTGTACGTGCCAGCCGTTTCTAGTGTGAATGAGGCCTATATCTGCAGCTGTCGTTAAGGAAGAACTCCATGCAAAACTTTTATAAACCGTGCAACGTGTTCATTTTCGTCTAGGTGGTAAATTAACAAAGTTATACTCACCCGATCCATGGTGCCGGCTTCCTCTTAGACCGGTCCTTCTAGCCTCACTCCCCCTCTACTGCAGCAGTCTAAGGTTCCTCGAGTCATCATATTCTATACATATTGGTGGGAATTTATCAAAACTGGAGCAGACAGAATCTGGAGCAGTTGCCTGTGGCAACCAATCAGCATATCTCTTCAGTTTGCTCGGGTAAGATTTGAAAATGACACCGATAAGCTGACTGGTTGCAGGGCAAATTTGCTCCAGTTTTGATAAATTCCCCCCAGTGTATTGGAAGTGAGGATGCCAAGGGACAAACCATTCCTGCAGCATAGGAGAACACAGGCTGGGGGGAGCGCTGTCTCAGCCAGTCAGCTCTGAGGTTCGGGTGAGTATAACTTTTTTTATTTTAACACCTAGATGAAAATGAGTTAACCCTTGCAGTGCATGGGTAGCCCTCCTGCAAGGGTTTATAAAAGTTTTGCCAGGGGTTCTTCTTTAAAATAGTATGTGACGATTCTGCCATGACGGTCCTTGTTCAGGTGCTTCTTGATATTGGTTGAGAATACTCTGTTCCTGTCTCCCAGTTGTGCTCCTACATCAACCTGTCACATGGGTTTATGATAAAGACTACAATTAAGATACAGCAAAGGATAAAAAAAAGTGAAAACAAGTATTTTATTCAAAGAAATGACAATTCTTCACCAGAAACAGTGCTTTTGCAAATAAAAAGTTAATGTTCTGTTAGGTTTTACATCTACTTTAGTCCTCCCTGTGTCTGAATCCATAAACTTAACCCAATAATAAAAGTAGATCAGTTCCACAACTTCCTGGCAGAGCGAATGCTCATGCATGGCACTGCCCAGCCTCTACGTCTCTTGATTCAGTGCACGCTTACACAGTGCATTCCTTGGCAACTGTAAAGGAGGAGAGAGAAAGTACATACACTAAATAAATAAATCCCCCCAAAAATGGACCTAAAACCATTTTTAATATACACTTTGTATATATTTTACATTTAGTTTGATATTTATTCTTTTTTTGATTTTCCCAGGAGATATGGTGGTGCTGGAAGGGTCTCTGGCTTCAAGTTGGTTACAAGGAAGAAACTTTTGGGGCTCCAGGGGGTTCTTTCCCCTTTCCTGCGTCCAGGAATTTTTCCTGTCCCCCAGAAGCCGCCAGCTTTGCCAAAACCTGGCTCTAGAGCTGCCGTGTTATGCTATTGGGCAGGCCCGGGCAATAATGGGCCTTTCCGCACAGCTGGAAGAGGAACTGGACTTCCGGGAAGGAGACCTCATCATAATCACCGGAGTCCCAGAACCTGGCTGGTTTGAGGGGGAGCTGAATGGAAGAAGGGGAATTTTTCCAGAAGGCTTTGTGGAACTCTTGAACCCTTTACGAGTTGTGGACATTGTCCACTTCAGGGATGATAGATATGAGTTTGGTCATGATAATAAGGAAATGGAAATAGCCCATTTCCACACAGAACGTCAAAATGACACAGATCAAATTATTCCAGAAGAAGAAGACGAAGATGGTACTTTTGCCATTGCCCTTTACAGGTTCCAGGCAATGGAGCAACGGGAACTGGACTTTGACGTTGGAGACAGAATTCGTATCGTTAAAACATTAGAGGATGGATGGCTGGAGGGTGAGTTGTATGGAAATAGGGGGATATTTCCTTACAGATTTGTAAAATTTGAGACTACAGAGAAACCTTCTCAGGAGGAGCAGCTCCAAGAATCTGAGAATTCAGTTTTGCCAACTCCAATAAGTTATCTCGACATATCATCTTCCTATGAACAACCTGCAACAGATCCCCACTATTGGGATGTCCACATAGAGGACAGTTCGCCATCCATATCTCATGACACCCAGGAGAAAAGGCAAAGTCCAGAACCCTATCTAAAAAGCAGCAATGAAACTATCCAAAGTGAATGTGACACAAACAATGCTTCCTTAAAACCCCAGCTACCTCCTCGTCCACAGAATACATTATACAGTCCTCCAACATCACAAACGAATGTGCAAAGGTCAAAAGAACTAAATTCATCTGCAGTGGTGAATGAAGACAGAAGAAAAAGGTCATGTGTTTCAAATGGGTCACAAGAAAAATGGTTTTCGAAAAAGGCATTTTCATTGACAACTGATGAGATCCATCCTCCTCAGAACAATACTAATGAAAAAAAACAGAAACCCAAAAATAGAAAAAACAGTCTTCCTCTTCAAGACCTAATTAACTGGGTGGAGGACCATAGGCAAAAGACAAAACCATCTTGCCGTTCCAAAGACAAGCATGAAAACAGAAGTTCTTGGTCAACCTCATGGCCACCTAGCCAGGACAGCCAAGCTAATAATGAATGTAAAGACAGCAGTGGGTCAGGTTTGATTGATTTAGACTCAAAGCTTTCCGAACAGCTTTCCCAGTTTGAAAATAGCCTCTCAAATCCAAGAAAGAATGGTAATAATAAGGTCTCTAGGCATTTTTCTATCCTGGATTACAACTCTGAGACCGACATTATCCGGGGGTCACCACAGCAGTCCAGGCTGCAAAAATCTCTTGAAAAAAAGAAAATTCTACGGCCTCCACCTCCACGTCCCCAACAGAGAGCTAATGCATCTCCGAATTCTAATACATCCTATTCAGCTCCCCCAAGACAGAATTCAAATAGAAGTGAGCATTTGGAAAATATTCCCCCAGTTCTATCCCTGAAACCAGCCAGACCTGCTCCATTACCCCCACCGAACAGCCAAAGAAATACTCCATCCCCGAGGCCAGTACCAAGACAGGAAACCTCAGTGAATGAAAGCCTTAATGAAAGCTTATTGCTGCCTATTGCCCCAGATGTAGCAGATACAGCAGAAGACGTAGAGGAAATGGACAATGATGAGCCCTCTCCTTGTCCTTTCTTACTAATAAAGATCGAAGATGTGGAACGGGAATTGGAGATCTATAGAAATACTCGAGAGGAGCTTTGTTTGATGCTCGAGGATGAAGAGCAGGATGAGGAAACGAGAGCTGAAACTATTGAAAACGTAGAGTTCTGCGACTCCAACATTGAAAGCTTGGATTTGGAGCTGCAACAACTTAAAGGTGAGCTTTATTAGTGTTTTGCCTGTAAAGTTTACAGCTGACTGACCTAATTCTTGTAGGAAAACCAAGAAAACTGACCAAGTAGTTATATTTATTTACCTCTACCAAACAAGAATGCTGTGTATACAAACTATTTACTGTTACAAGAAAACAAAACAAATATACAGACTGCTACATTTATGCATACATGCGCGCGCACACACACGCACACGCTACCTATCCTAGCACATGCAATGGTCTATATGCTATCAGAACTGATCGCTGAGTGTTTGTAAATAACTGAGGAGATCGTATGCTTACTGTGTCCCCAGTTATGAATGAACAGGAGGTGCTCTTCATCACTTCCTGTTCATTCATGATTGTGGACATAGTAACTCATTCTAGTTTCACAGTTTATGAATGGACAGGAGCACTCAGTATAGAGGCTTCCTGTTCATTCATAACAGGGGCCTCAGAAAAAGGGATTTAGGACTTGGTCCTTAATCTCTTTGCCTATTTTAAAAGGGAAATATCAGGGGTCTGTTTTAGACCCCTGGTATTTCCCCAAAGCCCCCGACGGTAAAGTAAAAAAATGTAAAAATAATTTAAATTTTTTTAAAAAGGTTAGTTCGGTTTCGCCCTGACAACTTTTTTTTAAATTTCGGTTTCGATCTAAACATTTTCATTTCGGTGCATCCCTAGTTAGAACTTTTTTTTTGTTTTTCTGTGTCCTGTTTTCCTCTCTTGTGAGGTGTATCTCCTCTTAGACAGTTGTCACAGGAGCAGATGTCTCCATTGGAATATTGTTCCTTATTCCTGTACTGGTGTCAACACATTTTTTAAGTTTATATTTGATGTAATATTCAAAATAAAAATGTATTTCCTATCGCTTTCTTTCCCAGTGACAATGGTCACTGAGACAAATGAGGAGGGTGAATCTATCTAGCGAGGGTTTCTGACCATAACAAACCTAAAAGAGACCCTGACTTTGCCCCACTCCTTTCCTCTCACCTTTTGGCTAAAAGGCGTTGGCTGTGGATACAATTTAAGGCTCTTGCATTAAATATGGCGATTTGTAGATTATCCATTAGAGGGAGCTCTATGCTTGGCTCACTCTTACTTGGCCTCCCTTCTTAACGATTGGTGAGATCAGATATCAGCCATGCAAGGAGTGCATTGTTTTTAATGCTGACCCATATACTTGCTTCGTGTGAAGGTGCAGCAAAGCACAACTACTGTGTAGCAGGAAGCAAACTCCGCATATGTTAGAAGCAAATATGGCTGGCTCCATGTACACAAGCTGTACATAGAAACAAGGTTTTGTAACACATTAAAGTACATGTGCACATTTGAATGCAAAGTTGTTCAGCACTCCTAACGCATAGATCTGGGTCCCCCTTCCAGCAGGAACATACTTGCATCCTCTGAAAGCTGCAGCCTCCCACGGTGTCTACAGCTCAGCCAGTAAGAGGCTGCAAAGCCTTTTCTGTTGTTAGTTTACATTGTACTTTGTGGTACCTTAGACATC
>NW_017306270.1:3091379-3111534 GCF_000935625.1 Nanorana parkeri | reverse complement strand
CATTCAGTTGCTGAACAGACAAGACAGAAAATATTGCCTAATAACGGTGTACTTTTAACACTTCTGTGCCAAGATTGTTATTATATTACAGAATTTATATAGCAGCAACATTTTGCGCAGAGCTTTACAATAGGGATGCACCGTTACCTGTATTTTGGAATCGAGTGCCAATATTTTTTTTCCCGGTAGTCGCCAATACCGAATACCAATACTGGACGTCCCATTCAGGAAGCCAGGCGGTGTGTAATGACTCGCCACTTGGCCTCCTGATTAGCCTTGAAGCTGGGCGCCGTGTAAAGACTCACCACCCGGCTTCCCGATTAGCAGGGAAGCCGTCCCCATGCTTCTCGTCACTAGTTGATTGGCTGGGAAGCCGGCTCCATGTTCCCTTGTCATGAGGTGACGAGGAAGCATAAAGCCGGCTTCGCGGCCAATCAGGGGCTTCCAGATTGGCCAGCTTCTCGACTAATCAGGAAGCAGGGCAGCGAGTACTCGCCCAAATACTCGGGATTGGCACCGATACCGATACTAGTATCGGTATTGGTGCATCCCTACTTTACAATATAAGGAAGACATTACAGTTACAGTACAAGACAAGATGGTAAGGAGGGCCCTGCCCATGAGAGCTTACAATCTAAAGGCACTAATGTATTCCCTGGGGATGCAATGTTATGGTCAAACTGGCTAGGGTTGGCCATACACTGAGTTTGTGGCTACTGTATGATTTGGAGGAATTGACTTGTCCAAGCCTCTCTGTTTAGGAGTTGAAGAGGTTTATATCTATGTGATAACAAGCACTCGCAAGGATCTGAAGTGGACTGTTAGCCATAGGAGGGCTTGGTGGTCTGGTCAATATGGGCTATTATTCTACATTGTTGCTGCTTCCCCCCCAAAGCATTAAACTGATAAACTAAAGCTGGCCATATACTTTGACTTTTCTTATTCGGCACCGCATGCTGAGCGGCTGTCAGAACCTGAACAGTGACTGACTGCAGCTGATCAGTGTGCTAAATCAGGCGAAATTCGATTGGTCTATGGCCAGCTTTAGAGAATGTGAAGATCCCCTGATTAGTTTTTTTCCAAGAACTGCATTTTGCTGTTGTGAAAAGCCTTGGATAGTGGATTTGGTGTGAATAAACGTTCAGTTTTGAAAGACATGAAGTCTGATCCATTGAACCTTCCCTGGAAGGTTTCTTTTTTTCCTCTGTCTTGGCCGTTCTCTGCTCCCCTCCCACTTTCTGTCCTGCTGTAGCTATGGGCCCACACCCTGCGCTGGCAATGTGTTGCTATTATTACAGCACTTGACTCACTCCAGAATGTGACCCATGCGCCTCCCTGTGTACTCACAGCTGGAGGGAGATTATACTGTGCGAGTTGCGATCCTCCATAGAAACCCGCGTCCCTCCTTTACTGGGCTCAGCAGGCTCTCGTATTCATTGTAAGCATTTCATGTGCTGGAAGTCTTATAAAGTGCCTTAGTTTGCTGTGCTGTTTAAGCTGCTGATTTGCATACAGTAGGTGAGCTGTATTCGTACATAGTTTGGTAAGGTTGTGTTTTAGAATGTCATGATAAAAGCTTCAGCTGGTTAGGGCCACCCAAGTCTCTTCCAGCAAACTAGGAATTGCATATACCATACTGCATCAATTGTTTTCCTTATATTATATATATCAGACCCTTGGAAGATACAGTCTTCGATCGATATTCACATCCGTCTGACATGGTGCATCCACATTACATAGAGCTCCTATACAGTCTTCGATCGATATTCCCATCCATCTGTCAAGATGCATCCACATTACATAGAGCTCCTATACAGTCTTCATTCGATATTCACATCCGTCTGACAAGATGCATCCACATTACATAGAGCTCCTATACAGTCTTCATTCGATATTCACATCCATCTGACATGGTGCATCCACATTACATAGAACTCCTATACAGTCTTCATCCGATATTCACATCCATCTGACATGGTGCATCCACATTACATAGAGCTCCTATACAATCTTCATTCGATATTCACATCCGTCTGACATGGTGCATCCACATTACATAGAGCTCCTATACAGTCTTCATTCGATATTCACATCCATCTGACATGGTGCATCCCCTTACGTAGAGCTCATCAACTTTGGAGGCCAGCTCTACATAACCCGATGCTCGAGAGATCACAACTTTCAGACCCTACTTGGCCCTGAGGTATAAAGCAAAACGTCAGTGTAATAAAACCGCGTCATCCTTCTGCTTGACCACAGAAGAACGAAAATGTAGAAGAAGTCACCTTAAGGTTCCCTTGTTGTCTGTTTACCTGTGCATACCTTCTTCTACATTAGACTTATGGTTCCGCAAGAGGACGTGTTGGTTTCACAACATTGGAACTTTGCGTTATATTTCTGGGCAAGGTCTGAAAGCTGCAATCTCTTGAGCTTTGGGGAATTTAGAGCTGCCCCCATACAGCGGCAAAGTTTTTGGAAATTATTTTTGATTGTCTGTGTTCCCACACACTCTGTACCTACCTCACCTACCGGAGCACACAGTAACCTTTATTTAATAATAAAAAGAAATCAACCTTAAGATATTCAAGTAATGAATTGTCTCCATGTGCAGGTTGGTGATTGTCACAGTATGGTGAGCACGTCATAAGCACACCTGGAGCTTGTGTGATGTGACTCTGGAATGCCTGGTGACTGCGCAGCTATTCATGTCCAGTGTCGCTTATGTCTCATACTTTACACCACTGTGTCTTACTAATGTGCTGTCATCACCCCACTCACCCCTGACATTCTCATGATATTTACATACAGGCCTGAGTTACACCTAAGGACAGCAAGTCTTGTTTGTCAACACTCATGTTCAATGTATGTTCTTCTCTTTCCCTTCTATTCCTGTTCTGCTAAAACCATCATATTTTGTTCATCCATTCACCTTTTTATCTTGATGACCGATCACAGTAACAGCCTAAATTTTTGCTAGTGTGCAGGAACGTTAGAAAATGAGTTAATCAGAAAAAAAATAAAAATTATGGCTACAACTAGCGATTTTTTTCATAATCGATTAGTTGGCTGATTTTTTTCGATTAATCGGATACGGAAAAAACCAACAAAACATCTGTTATTTAAAAAAAAAAACACAAATGAAGTGTTACAAACATAAGGTTTACTTCAGAATAAAACTGCAAACTGTGTGCACATTTTTTGCAATCGCACCACACTTTAACGCATGGCATTGCGATACCACATGTTCCAGTGCGGGTTATAACACTGCAGGCTGGAGGCGTGTTTGGGGTGCCATTGAAATGAATGTCACCGCAACGCACATCTGGCAGTGGAATTTGTCAGACCAAAACCAAAAATGACTCTTCTTTTGTTATTTTTGTATGTATTATATTAGACATTTTAATTAGTTTCATGGATTTAAAATAATGTAAATTGAAAAACTCCAAGCCAATATAATAACTGAACTTTTATTTGAAATAACACACCAAAATTGGACAAAAATACAATTAGATCTAAAATTTTCTTATTTATATATGCGTGTGTGTGCGTGTATAAAAGCCCGGTCATCATTTCAGAGTTGGCCATGAATATTGGCCCCAGATGTATTGCTCTCACTCTGGCGCATGCAGCGATACCTGACATGTGTAGCGCAATCGTCATCTTCATATGTAGATGCCCCCGACTTGTGTTTCTGTTAGTATGTTCACAGGGTCTTTACATTTTTTTCTTTTGGTATTTTCCATTTTATGTAACTCTATTTTTTAAACTTTTTTTTTTTTAAGTCATTGCTCTTAAATGAGCGGCTTACAAACTCCCGATGTGATAGCACTTTGGAGTTGACAAGTTCTCTTTAAGGTGACATTAGGGATCTATTAGACTCCTAGTGTCACCTTTCCACTTCAATAGCTTTACCTGGGGAATGTAAACACAGCAGGCAGTGGCTGGGAACAATAGCTAGCCTGCTATTGGCTATTTTAAATCGCAATAGCAAGCTGGCTATTGCACCTGCCCACTCTCTGCTGTCAGAGAAGTCTCCTTGTGTCAGCTTCAGTTCTCTCCTTCTGGCTTCCTCTTCTAGGCTTCTGCAGTCTTCCATTTGTCAGGCTGCTGACCCCCTGTGCACATTTGCTGGTCTCTCTGCTATTGGACAGCAGAGACTCTCTCATTTGAGCATAGCTGCAGTGTTTCCTGGATAACATTCACAGATCACAGGTTGATTTAATTTCCTTCCCAGAGCTTCTCCTTTAGGCCTCATTCACACTAGAAAAGGCTGGCACTTACCGCCCATAGAGAAGGACAGGGGCTGTGTACTAGTCACACACAGCACCTGTCCTTCCCGGGAGCTGCCCGAAATGGCCATGCACGCAGTAGGGTGCTGTACGTGCGGGCCGTTCCTAGTGTGAATGAGGGCTAAGAGGGTACATTTAAAGCCATAAAATATTTTCGTGTAATGAAAGCCATTCTATTCTCACCATGGATTTTTCTTGGATGTTTTCTCTAAACTAGGTTATCAGGTTCTGGCTTTGGTTGTCCTGTCACTTCGTGGGCCTTGAGGGTGACCCTGATTTAAAATGTGCAGCTGATGCACAATGTGCTCTCTTACATCCTGGGATGTGTTACCATCAAAGCGATGTTTTGGAAACACAAAATATTTTAGCAGAACATTTCAGAAGCCACCCAGAGCTACGCCTTTGATTGGATTTTCCACTCTTCGGGAACGCTTATTTTACAGGATCGGAGGAGACCTTTGCATCTCCTCTCTCATTCCCTATTGCTTGCATAGGAGCTGCTTGCTACGTATAGACATAGAAAGGTTCCATCAGCTTCTTCAGCTTCTTACTTATGCTTTTCTCTAACTGTACTAAACCTTTGTAATAGCTTTCATCAGATCAAACACCATGGATGTTTTTTGATGTCTACAGTGGAGTGTCCTTGTTACAATATATATATATATATATATATATATAATGTGTTTGTGTGTGTGTGTATATATAGATATATATGAAAACTTTTTTTTGTACTACTGCATGTCACAAGTCATGATCTCAGGTGAGGATCTTTTTGTTTTTAGTTGTCTGTCTTTTCCTTCATTGACCTCCATTTCCTGCATGCTTTCGCTATGGCTTTGTACATGCTGTTCGGTAACCCGTTGTGGCACACGTTGGCAAACTCTTTCATAAGAGTTTCTGCTTTCGTCAGTCAGATCTTCGTGGGCCCACCTAGAGATCACTCAGGTAATGTGTATGCCATGACACGTCCCTTGGAATGGCAGGTTGTACGTTGATCGGGACCCCTCAATTATGGCTGCCCGGAAGATTTGTAGTCTTGTGATATAAAATGTTTTTCTTGCGGTGGTTCGGCTGTTTTGAAAGGTATCCTAGTTAAAGGAGATTGTAGTTTCATATATAGTACAAATAACAGTAATTTAGTTAATTGTTTAGATACTTTTGTGAAATAGCATATTTTTTTATTCATTCTTTATGTACAGAACAGGAGCTGTGAGACAGATTATAAGGAGGATTCTCTGTATGATTGCAGCTTTAATTCATGAACCCTCGCTGTGCTTCTCAGAAGTATCACTGCTCCATTATGAAACATACATATAGTTTCCTTATCTATTGTGGAAATAAGTTCAAAAAATAGGTTTTTTTTCAGTCTGGTATATATAAAATCTTGTATGTTGATATGTTGTATTTATAATTCTATCCAACAGGTAAAACAGTAGGCTTCTTTTCATGTGTTTTCTAGTTTCTTCTGTTGTGTATGGGGACCAATAGCTAAAGCTGAAACTTGCATAAAGGCACGAGGCTGGCCATACACTATTAGAATTTCAGACAATTCACAGGGATTACAGTGGGTGGCCCTGCTGGCTTGACTAAAGCTCATTTTGATTTGTCGAGGGAGCCAGGCCACAAAGTTTCAGCTGAACAGTGATTGCCACCAGTCAGCTACAGTCACTGGCCAAGCATGTCTCCAGACCTAAACCCTATTGAGCATCTGAGGGGCATCCTCAAACAAAAGGTGGAGGAGCGCAAGGTCTCTAACATCCACTCTAACGTCATGGAGGAGTGGAAGAGGACTCCAGTGGCAACCTGTGAAGCTCTGGTGAACTCCATGCCCAAGAGGGTTAAGGCAGTGCTGGAAAATAATGGTGGCCACACACAATATTGACACTTTGGGCCCAATTTTAACATTTTCACTTAGGGATGTACTCACTTTTTGTTGCCAGCTGTTTAGACATTAATGGCTGTGTGTTGAGTTATTTTGGGGGGACAGCAAATGTACACTGATATACAAGCTGTACACTCACTACTTTACATTGTAGAAAAGTGTCATTTCTTCTGTGTCGTCACATTAAATTATTTCATAAAATATTTACAAAAATGTGAGGGGTTTACTCACTTCTGTGAGATACTGTATGTGCCTCTCAATGTTTGGCTCTATATCTATCTATCTATCTATCTATCTATCTATCTATCTATCTATCTATCTATCTATCTATCGACACATGACGTTGCTTGCAATGTGGGCAGCATGTTCTCCTCTTGTCCCATGTGCAGTGATTTACTCTGCATTTGTTTCATGTTTTGTGGGACGGGACTTCCTTGCCTGTCACTGGAACGGCATGTAATGTGTTCTGAATGAGCTATCAGGCATGGCACATTGCCTGTCAATGGCTGTGTGGATCTGTGACATAATCAGTAGCGTGAAAGCCATTAGCTCAGAGCAGGAACACGGGTATTATACCTGCCATTATCACAGGATTACGGTAATAATAAATGTATTGACACACAGCTGTAAGCAACAGCGCAGGTCCGGGCCCGTCCGCTCTTCTGTTTTACTGTCTCCTGATGGAGAACAGTGCAGGCAGGTTGTGTCTTGAATAGTTATATGAGTTTGTGTTTGGATTTGAGATGTTAGATACTGTATGTAGATGTATCATGCAGAGGCAGCTGGAGCTCCGAATCTCCCTGTGATCATCCAAAATCTTAGGGTTTAGCATGGCGTAATGTGTACAAGAAAACAAACTCAGTGTGCATAGTCTACATGCTATGTTACTTTCATTTATCTCATGACTACACCAGTAGCAAAATCCTCATGGTATCTTTCTCAGCAAATGACCTTGAATTTGACCCTGCAAAAACATGTGCTGATGCTTTCCACAGCTTCCTTGCATCCCATTATAGCATAAGAAGGTATGTTAATGGCACAGAATCATGAGACAAGATGCTGCAGTTTCAACCAACAGTACTGTGTAAATTCTGCTGCACCTTATTGCAATAGATGATATCAATTTAGAATACATATATCCTGAGAAGTAATATAGTTGCAGTGTATCCTGTTTTCTTTGCTTTAGGTTCTACATCTTTTGCTACATTGATTGCAGTGATGAGGAGGTAGAGCAACACTTTCTGATTGACTGAGTTGACTGTAAGCAGTGCCTGCAGCCGATTGTTGGTCACTGTATTCATCTGTTGGTCCCTGTATTAATATCTGTATTCAACAGGTTGTTAGGGGTTGTGCAATGGATGTACAGGATTAACCAATAACGATACCTCCCAAACTTTGGTCAGTCATGTATGATCATTACTGCTTATACTAATATATAAGCCACCTGCCCTACTACACTCAAAGAACAGTTGTGGCCAAACATGAAAGACTCGTAGTAAACGATAAGCTCCTCATATGAGGCTTTTTCGACTTATAATACAAATCCACCATTCAGTGCATGTCAAGAGATTAGTCCATTACTGTAATCTGGAGCATTGCATGTCTATTCATTTTGACCTGATCAGTAGGATATTAAACAGTCTTCCTTATCAACTATTCATCAGCAATATAGTCTGGCCAGGTTATGTCCAACGATTGTTTTATCAACAAACCAATTATGGAACAATAAGAAAGGAGGTCCGAGATGCAGCGATGCAATACTCCAAGATTTTTTAAAGATCAGAGGCACAAATCCATCTGGAGCACAGCTGCCACCTCTTATCACCACATCGCTGCTTCTTGGACCTCCTTTCTAATTGGATTGTATTGGAAGTTTGGACTAGGCTTTAGGCTTTGTGAGAGAAGCTGTAAGTGGATGACACCAGAGTCCCTGATGGTAGCAACACCATTTGGTGTATATACAATTCTGAAACATTTAGGGGTCCCTTGTTTTCTACAACATTCCCATTAAGTGCCTGGTCACCCTAACCACTCATCCACAGACTCGCACTACAACCTCTGTCCTTCAGGGTTCCTGGTTTGCATTCTCATAAGCTTCTCCCAGTATTCTACTCTCTGTGGGAGTCAATGTCAAATAAGTATCATGCCCTCTCCAAAATGTCCCTGGAGTTCAGAGAAGCAGATTCTAACCTTTGTTCTTCTAGTGCCTGCCACTCGTAGCTGGCACTAGGGGCAGAAAATTCTTCACATAAATGCCGAGCCCTATAGCTGGCCATACACATGGCAATTTCAGTACATTTCAACCACTTATTCATCAGGAACTAGATATGCAATTGCAAGTAATGAACCGGAAACTAAACAATCTACCACTCATGAGTTTGATTGATCACCCATCGGAAATGTCTTAGAAAGTTATTGGATTTTTCTGCCAGGTTCAGTCTCCTTGTCGATGATCAAAACCAACATTTTATGACTTCAGTCGCATTGTGATTTTTGACAAAAATTTAAATACTCCACAAAAGTGCCATGCGTATGGCCAGCTTATGTGTACCACTTGAGTAACATTATATACAACCACACTGAAATTATTGCAACAAACAATACAGATCCAGTTTAAGGACTATAACAGACTAAAAGCAACATATAAATATACTGCAGATAACATAAAGGTTCTACAATAATGATCCCTCCCCCCCCATCCCTCACAAAGTCACTTTATTACAAACCTCTCTAGGCACCACATCCATATGAGAGATTTCTCAGAGAAACATCAACCATACATATAAAAGATTGTCTATGGTGGGTCTGTACAGAAATGGGGGCCCAAGACCACACCCTCATATACAGTATATATCCATATGAGATAAGATAAGATACTTTATTTGTCTTTGTATTATGGATGTTCAGATACCAAGTACGGTACTCGGTACCAGTACAAGTACAGATACTTTTCAGGCCAGAGCCCGGAAAATTCCAAGTATCGGCACTGGTATCTGAACTGGAATCTGGACATCCCTACTTTGTATACTCAGCTTAGCATCAAAGCACTCTGTGGATGTAATCAAATCAAATATACAAATTAATGAATCACATCCAACATTCCTGTATACTCATAGTTGGTTTATGTCACTAGTGTTGTATCAACATGTGACATTCATTGAATGTGCAATTATAAGTCCTAAAACATGACATGATGATGTAATGAGATAGCGTGCCTTCTAAAGATACTAATTACTATTCACATCTCCAATATTGGAAGTGCTCTCTGTAAACATCCATATCCCTATTAGGTATCAACCATAAATCTGCAGATCGCCATCAATGAGAATTATCAATCATCGGTTCAGGGTGTTACCACTTTAAGACCCCATTCATGCCGCGCGATTTGTTGTGCGATTTCAGCTCAAAAATCGCTGAAATATCAGCTCAATGTCGCTCGTCCAATGCATTTCAATGGAGCTGTTCACATTTCACAGCTCAATGTCGCCTATAGCTTGTCGCTCGAACATGACGTATTTTTCGGCGGATTTCGTGCGATTTGGCCCAGTAGACTTCAATGGATTCGCTCAATGTCACGCGACATTGTCACGCTACAGAAGCGTCACTTTTGCACAGAAATATAAGAAGGAAGGAATGATGTCACATCCAGACCGCTTTTGATTGGTTACAGCCCAATGTAGCAGCTACGAAGTCCCTGCAAAAAGTCACACTACGTAGCGCGACAAAATGTGCACTGTAGCTCAATGTCGCTCAGCTAAAAATCGCGCTTTTTTTTTGGTGTAGCTGAGTGTGAATGGGGTCTTCAGAACCCTTTTAACTGAAAGTAGTAGACTAGTTGGGAAGTGTCACATTTATTTTACGTCAGATACAATTTTGATTAGCTGTGTGTCAGTTGATTGGTAAGGATATTCAGCTGAAGAGACATTTTATCTTTTTTTTTTTATTTATTTTTTTACTTTTTATTTATTTAAAAAAAAATGTCAATAAAGGCAATACAAGTAAAGCATTGTATAATGGAAAATCAGACACACGTTGGGTATTAAACCTGTAGTTCAGTGTTATATGATGACAATGTGACATCATCTGTACAGTAAACAAATCATAAACACAAGGCAGTAAGCCCCCCTTGATAAGCAGACTCTGCACCTCACCAAGTGCTGTGAAGGTGCAATAAAGCACTCTGTTACCCCATCATAGTCTGGGTTCCAATTCAATCCTAAGAAACTAATCCAAGAAAAGGGGAGGGTAAATGCCTAAGACCTTCAGGTAGATAGTATGGAAGAATATGTTGAGCCAGATTTGAAGTATATCCAGCTACACTGTATTTTTTTTCTTTAAGCTGTTATATTCTTTTAATGCAGGGCTGGGCAAATTTCAGGAGCCAGGGAGGCAATGCTCCTTAAAAATTACAGCTGGCGCCCAAGTTTTGAGGGTTTTTTTCTAGTTGTCAATGGAGCTGGCTGCTGGGTTGAACAGACTGGCTTCTGAATTCCATGTTAGTTTGTCTACCCCTGGTTTAATATATATGCATAGAGTAGTAAACACATCATCACATATTTTTATCTGTATGGTAGCTGGAAAACATATTTTGTTCGTAATGCACCCTATAATAATCTTTAATTGTAGATACATCCATTGGGCAAACATCAAAAAGCCACAGTCCAAAACATTGCCAGAGCTCACCACAGAGCTGCTTTTCACCTTTACTCCACTGATTGTCCCAATGCCCCATGGGACAAAAAGATATCCTATTCCAACATAATATGTCCCAGCTTTAGACTAAAGCTGTATTTTATGTCCAGACAAGTTACTGAAATAGATGTCTGTGTCCCCATTAGTTTGAGTCACCCCCTCTGTTGGTCCTGGTGACCGTTATCACTGAAAGTAAAAGAAAATCCAGAATTTTTGGTTGTCACTAGAACAGCAATAGCTGGGAAATCTTTCATAGGGGACACTAGTTCTGGTGACCCTGCAGATCACCAGAGATTTCCCTCTCTTTGGAGGGATTTACTCTCACTTTCTGTTGTGGCTATCGGACAGGAAGTGAAGGACAGTGGGACAAAGGTTCCATGTTAATTCAGTTTTGGTTTAGTGACAATTGTTGTATTAACACCATACACTTTACATTCAACAGTCCTTCTCATCAGTGAATACGTGTGTTTCAGCCCCATTCACATCTATGTGATGCGAGAATGCATGCGTTCCTGCACCGCACAAGATCGTGTATAATGCTTTTAGGTGAGCTGCACTGTCACTAACCCTAATGGCATCCGAGCACACCTAGCTATCACATGTGCATTGCATCATACCACAACACATGGCAACTTATTATTCTTAGCTGAAACTCTACTGTTCAGGCCAACTTAGAATGAACTGTACCATTACATGGGGGAGTGGGCAACCTATTAAGTGCCTAAACCTTTCAAAGTTTATTTATGTAGATCCACCTCCCAGACCTTCATCACGGCCTCCACTGGTCACGCAAAAGGGAATATTGGGTATCCACCATTGGAACGTACCTTCACTCCATCACACACAGTCTAGGAAATACCCATGGCGTCACTGGTATGGCCTGAACCTTTATTCAGGCCATACAAGCGATGCACAGTCTCGCATTAGATACGCCTCTCTGTCCCAATTTAGCCTCACTGGCTTAGCTGTAGAGGACTCTCTATGATTAAACTGTATGGGCAAAACACATCAGAGAGGGCGGAATCCTCTACAACGGTGCCAGTGAGGGTAAAATGCGTCAGAGGGTGGCGATCCCCTATGATTAAGTCTGTGGGGCTGATCCTCTACCGCTGAGGTTGAAACACATCAGAAAGGTTCGGCTCTAAGGTTTAAGGGTCCATTCACAACGTCTGCATTGGAGCTGCGCTGGCCGTTGTTTTCAGTGCAGCCCCAATTCAAGGTAAGGAAATCTGCCTTGTCACAGGTGGTGCCCATTCACACTACAACGTTGCATTAGGAACACGGTGGTGTGCGCTGAAAAAAGTAAGGCATGCCTTACTTTTTTTCATCGCAGCGGGATGCTACACAGTACAACCGCCCCACACCCCGCTGTGCCTATAGAACTGAATGAAAGGTCATTTGTGACATTTCAATAAAGTTCTGAAAAAAGTACACAGTGCAATGCGCGGGGATCAGCACTTCAGCACAGCGTCTGGTGTGAATGGGCCCTGAATGTGTGGCACTTGTATGGCCGGAATAAAGGTAGTTTTATTCAGTGACGTCAGTGTATGGCCCAACTTCTTTCCTGGTATATTTTATATAGCTTACTGTTCACTGTATGAAATGTATAAGTTACCTAGTTATGTAAAGCCTAAAGCCGTCTTATTTAGATATATTCATTGTCACGGATGGTTTCCGATCATGTACTGTATATTGCTTTAGGAGACGTACAGATTGATGTAAACAGATACTACCCTGTGTATTTGTTACACGTCTCTTTATACCCCAGTGCACTTCATCAATGGACAATCCACATTACCATTCTGTAAGAAAGTATCAGCCTTGGAAAGTTTGTAAATGAACCTCTCTGTTATCGTCCTGCTCACTCTCTGAATGGAAATATTTAGGAGTGCTAAAAGGAAACAATAAGTAGATCAAACGCCACACTCACACATTTCATGTAATGTAAGGCACTTTGTTTTGCTGTTTTCTCTTTTTTCTGTAACACTGAATGACGGAAAAACTGAAAAACTCAGTTCTTCTCAAATAAAAAATACTTAATGGAAATGAATGGAAAAATATTTACTAAAATATTGTTTTTTAGTAAATCTGAACCTAGGAGGATATTTAAAGGAGAACTATGGGGTTAGGGCTTTTCCCCATAGTTTTCCTTAGGGTAACGGGAGGACACAAACTAGCGTCCTCCCGTCACCCTAAGCTCAGTATACTGCGAGCTACAGCTCGCGGTATACTGAGACGCCGCAGCCGGAGCAGATCCCGACATCGATGACGAGATCCGCCTAGCTGTGTGAGTGACAGCTGGCTCTGCCTATCTAGAGGTAGAGCCAGCTGTACCCGCCCCCTCCCCCGTCCGTTCCGCCAGTCAGCGCTGGTGGATCGGAGGGGGGAATCCATCCCCTCCCCTGTCACGGCAGAGAGCCGCGACAGGATCGAGAAGTGAGCGAACACCGGCATGTGTTCGCTCACCTCCCATTCTACTGAGCCGACCTGTGACAGTCTCATTGTCACAGGTCGGCTAGAACTATGAGGTGAGTTCTCCTTTTAATTTACAAAAGCACTTTTTTTCATTGACAGTTGTCTTGTTTTTGTTGTTTTTTTTAATTACATATTTCATTATTTTTTATGTCGGTGCTTCTGATCTCCCAGTTTTTAGCCACTTCCTCTCATTCCAGTATTGAATGGCAGAGGATCATTCCTGCTAAATGTGCATCAGCGCAGTTCCTTGGTGTTTCCACCAAGGGAGCATGTGACAAGGTGACTACACAGGAACACAGTTGGGAGACAGTTGTCACCCTGTAACAAGTGACTGAAAATGGACCTCCGTGGCAGGATCATCAGGGATTATTGAATGAAACCTGCTGATTCGAAATCAATTAAAAACCACTTTTTAAACCACGTTCTCATGTTAAAGGTTATATGAGCTTTTAAATGTTGGTCTTAGATTTATATAAAGTTTAAATTCATATAAAGCCATAATCCAAAGAGCAAGCTAAGAACAAATTAGAGAGTTTCCGCAGCAGCTGAGCAAGAGCCGTTGTTGGCCCCCAGTCTCCAATCACAACTGTCGGGAAAGATTGAACCGTATTAGTGTCCAATGGGAAACGCAGACAGTATTCTCCAGGCACTTTTATAAATGAGACCAAATGTGCCATCCTCTGCAGCCAATCAAATTGCAGCTGAGATTATTCTAATGCAGACTATATAAACAAATGCTCCATATTCTGTATGTCTGTGTGTTTGTGATTTGTCTGGATTTTTTTTCTCATTTTGTCTCTCATAGTAGAGGTCTACCTATGATGCCAATTACAGGCCTCTCTCATCTTTTTAAGTGGGAGAACTTGCACAATTGGTGGCTGACTAAATACTTTTTTGCCCCACTGTATACGTTGGCCATCTTTTTTTGCCGAATAAAAAAAACCTTTCAATTCATCATTGACTAGAGACAATGCTGACAAAATGCCACAGCTTCACTCATGCCTTAGTAATTCCTTTTAGCTCTTCGTGACTTTGTGAGACAAATTCTGACTCGTCCCTCAAATTGTCTCTACAGGCTCATTGTTGAAGACCAAGTCCACCCAGAACTGATCTTTCCATTGTGGGTAAAAGCTGATGGCCAAGTGTTATGCCAGCCATACATGGCTCCATTCTCCAAATTTGAGCCATGGGTGGCCCTGGACCATGGGTGGTCAGACTCAACAAACTTTAAATTACAGAATCAGGCCCCTTTCACACTTGATGCACTCTCGTGATGTGCTTGTCATGTTGGCCCGTGTCTGCCTCACGTCAGCCCATTTCTTTCATTGGACTGCCACATGTGCAACACATGCAACAAAGAAGCTCATGCAGTAGTTTGAGCTGCGAGCTTCATGTGTTTTTTTTTTTTACCATGCCTTTTGTGAGCGTCAATGCGCGAGCAAAGACATGCGTTTTCCCGGCCACGTTTGGGTTGCTATTAACAACTAATGGCACCGCAAGCACGTCACATTTTTAATTGTTGGTGCATGTTCACACAACACACACAAGTGTTAATGGAGCCTTAAAGTTTCCAGGTGGGAAATTGTTGGACGAATAGTGATTGCATCCATTCAGCATGCAGTCTCCAATCATAGATTTATGCCTGGTTCACATCTAGGCGTTTTTGAGTAGTTGGAAAAGCGCTTTTAAATGGCCAACACAAGAAATCCCATGATTTTCAATGGCCCCTGTTCAAACCTGAGCAGAAGAACGCCAAACGCCCGAAAAGGTACATAAGGCAGTTAAAAGCGTATTTTTGCCCCTTAGACTTCATTGGAAACGACTGAAAACGTGCGGCAGAAGCATGTTGCACATTTTCCGTGTGCGTTTAAATGCACGTTCCTCCATTGCCTGCAATGTTTCATAAGCTGTCAGTCAAAAAGCAAGTCTTGATGTACGCGCGTACAAACGTGCAAATAACCACGCGCTGTACACGCGCATACAAACGCCCCAAAACGGTGCTGCCTAGGTGTGAACCCGGCTTTAGTCATGGGTGTTGGCTACCTGAATATCTGGCGGGCAGATTGCTCTATCTATGCTGTTTAATATGAATGGTGGAACCAAGTGATTTTTTTTCTGTTCAGCCTATGGGGTGGAACGAGAAAAATCTAGCTGTGCGTTCTAGCCTGAGAAATCCAGCCTGGATGTGTATTATACTTCAACTTTAAATTTTGTCACTGTAGACAAAATCTGCAACATTTCTCCCATATCACAAGACTGAAAGACCTCATTCACTATGGTATTTTAGAAAAGCTAAACACAGGCAAAGTTATCTGTGAAGTATAAGCAATTTTTAGGGCTCATGCACAAGGGCGCAAATACAGACGTGTAGACTTAGTGTAAAATAGGGCTGAATTTGCGTCACCCATGAGCTCCAGCATCTGCGTTTTTCTGTGCATAGCCTTGTATGGACAGGCAATGCTGATTGGTGCTATGCTATGCATGTAGCATTTGCCAGCTTCAGGGTTCCCTCCTGTCAGTAAAATAGGCTTTGTAAATAGTGTCTGGTTCCTTTTTAAATGTTTTCAAATAATGCAGTTCTTTCCATAGTATTTATTATCACATGTCTAATTCTTCAGGCGTTTCAAAGTCCATTCTTCACTGCCTGCCGGATGCAATCACATCATATTACATAAGCAGTTTAATGCAATTGTTGCCTTGTACTGTATTGCAGTCCGTTGTTGTAGCTTGCATGATGGCATTCATTAGTTATTTTGTTGCTATGCCTATTTTATAGCTGTGGTTTTGTTTATACTCTTCATACTTTATATGGTTTAGATATTGGTTTTGCTCTTTTGATTGTGAACCAATAAAACTTTATTGTGCCAGGTCAGCTAATATCTTGTTTTTTGTCAGCTACTATGTTTTGTTTCATGCCTCGTCGAGATTATGTTTGTTTTTAATTAACCCCATTCTTCACATGCCAGAACCTATAGTTTGTCTCTCTCTGTGTTTAACATAACAAAGCCGCAGAGCCTGTTCTGCAACTTGGGAAGGCCAGCCTTTACATGCAAATTAGAGAGACTTCCACCCAATCACCCTCAAGGACTCATGTAGTGTCTCTCGTTAGATGGCACTGGCTACTAATTAATTCCGGAATCAGGTGGGAGAGGCTGGTCTTATCCTTTGATTGGTTGGTTAAGAATGGAGGAAAAAAAAAAGAGTGTGGATTTGAGTTTCAGTGTGCACGGAGAGCACAGGGAGTGTCTACAGGTATGCAAGAAACTGAGGCGTTAAAACTTTGTGCAGAGGAAGAATAGAACGTTCAATGGATAATCTTTTCTTACAGTTTGGACTGTGTTTTTGGGAAGCTGCACTCGGACCGCTGTGTGAACAATGGACTCGTAGCAGTAGCATTTCAGACCAGTGCTGGTAGGAGGTGAGGAGAGCAAGGATGAGTGCGGTGCAGCACGAGCATTATCGGACTGCAAAAAATGGGTCTGCAGTTCCTCGGCAAGACTTCTGGGAATATGAAGATTATCAGGACACTGGAAGACGGAGCTACTGTGAGGAAGAGAAGTTGTACAGATTGCAGAGGTACGCTGAAGAACACAAACGATTGCCCGTGAAAGGCGAACAATATTACTATGAAACCCAGAAGAATGACAGAGTTCCCAGAGAATACAGAGTGCCTGAGGAGAAGTATGACAACTACAGACGGCAAGTAGATAAGGATTATTTTGATAAAAGGAACATTGATAGATATGACAACTGGGATTCTATTGGTCGTTACCCTAAAAAATATAGAGATGATGGTGGTCGATCTGCGGACCGGAAGATAACTCGTGATGGCATTGATGATGATCGACCCTTCTATCCTGACCACAGAGAGAATGACCTCCGCTACATGAGAAACTGTGACATTTATTATTATGAAGACCTCATGAACGATGATGACTATTATCGTGAGTATCATCGCAAACAACTTGAGGGATACCATGACAGAGAAGTAGCGCCGCCAACTAGCAACAAGGCCCATCGGCCTTTAGAAACGAGATATTCAGACGAGGACGTCAGAGATTGTCGAACTGGACCAAACAATGACCGTAGAAGAATGGACTACGACCAAAAGGATTATGAAAAGGTGAAAGACTACCCTTCCAGAGGCGAGGATGTAAGCTCTTCTAGATACGCTGAAGCTTCAAAAAGTAGAAGTCGTCCTCCCGGGAGAAAAGATAAATCAGAATCTGCGCAGAAGAAGCCTAACACACGTCGGTATGACTTCTTGCCTTTGGATTGTGATAATATTGATGGGGTTGCTAACCACAAGCCTTTAGATCAATATAATCAAGACAGAAAGTACGATCGTAGTCAATTTTTAGATTCTGGGGCTGAGCCCTCTAGCTCTTGTAAGCGCATGGCTTATGATTTTGACTATAATCCTCCTGATGGAATCAATCTCTATCTGAATAGTGACAACAGTGGTGATAAACAAATTTACAAAGAGTACACAAATAGAAGAGATTTCAGTAGTCGGTATTGTGATGGTTTTGAAGATACCATCAAGTCATCTAAAGGAACAAGCAAGAATGTCCAATATGAAAGCTCCTTGGAGGATCGGAGGACAAGCTATGATGCCAACATTAGACCAGATAGGAGGGATGAGTATCCGCAGGATTCTGATTGTCCTCAAAATATAGATTCAAGAAACAGATCCAGCAAAGATAGGCAGGTGGATAAAGGCCTTTCTAGCAATGGTAATTCTGAGGAGTCTGGTTCATCCACACAACAAAATTATCAGGCCCAAAAGAGGGCTGAGAAGGCCCCTAACATTGATTCCATGAAACGGAATAGTATCTACCGCAGGACAGCACCCAGCAGCCTCCGGCATTCAGAATTTGTGCAGAATCGCAGGAAAAAATCTGGTAATGTTTTTATTTAATATTTAACTTCTCTTCTAAAATCTTTTTTATATCTTTCTTTAAAAAAACATAAGTATAATTCATACTTGAAAGTAAACCTGTCTTGAGAGAAATATGGGGGTTGCCATTGCTGGACTTTTAAAATGCTAATTACCTGGCTCTGGCATTAAAGAAGAAGTCATTTACAATAAAATGTTGTTTCGGGTCACTGGCTCTAAAAGTTCTGAAGCCAAGCATCAGCAGGCCAGACATTCAAAGTCAGCAATGGTAGCCTACCTAATTTTATATTTTATATTGTAATCCCTCACAGGCAGGTCCCTCTTTACCTTCTTGTCTTGAATTGTATTGTGATTGTAATGTCTTCCTTATATTGTAAAGCGCTGCGCAAACTGTTGGCGCTATATAACTCCTGTATAATAATAATAATATTCATTAGGTTTCCTTTAGTGTACATTTCTACACAGAAATATCTAAAATGGCTCCACATGGACACCTTTAGCCATAGGCATAGTGTTTCCTAGAGTTTCCTTTTTAATGAAGTCTATGTATTCTATCATTGAGTCTTACAATGTTCTGGGTTTTCTTTTCTTGCCACTGGCTCTGTCAGGTCATGTCATGTGTAAAGCTACTGCAATGTGGTCTTACTGGTTTATTTGGTATATGTTGCTCTGCCGAGGGTGCGTATAGAAAGTATGAGTCGGCTCCAGACATCTCAGATATATTGAAGTTCTTTAAGAGTGTAAACGTTGACAGTGCAGTGGAACATGCCAAATGAAAGCCACTTCTATTGTATTATGTGCCTCTGTGTATTGTGTGCCGGCCAAGTCATACAGTTGTCTCAGGTCATTGTACTAAGGTGTGTAGCCTTCCACAGCCGAGACCTTGTATGGGCAGGGACAACATTTTAGAGAACACAGCCTTCAGCTATATAAGTTTATTGTTCACATTGAGGCATGAGGTACTTAGATCTTAGTAAATTGAGGGGCTGAATGCCTGTGAGTGGGTGGTAGGTACTCCTATAAAGATATAATGTAAAAAAATTTAAAAAAACGTAGCAGTCCTTAGATGTGGTTGGCTGCATTGGTTTTATTCTTTTCTTTTTAACTTTCACTTGCTGATCCTGACAGTAAAAAAATTTCTGCCCTAGGGTGACAACACTTTCCGTACTGTGTCTTTCAAGGGACAGTGTTACCTTAGAACAGAACTACACGTAGGGGGGAGATGTTTTGTAGTCATAGCTGACAAAGCTGTAAAGTAGTCACCACTCCAAGCTCACTCCTGTGATGGACTACAATCTCATGTTTAGCTTACTAATTTGTATTGAGATTGTAGTCCATCACGGGAGTGAGCTTGGAGCAGTGACTACTTTACAACACACACAGGGACCATGGGGACAATAGTAGTCACCCTCCGGAAGGAAGGACAGTGTCAGCACCAATTCAGAGATGATTTGAGGATCTACAGCCGAGTGATACACAAATAAGATACATTTTTGTTAATAGTTAGGGTACTTGAATGTATTTTTAAGATTTAACTCCTGAGTTTAGTGTCACTTTAAAAGACCAAAAAAGAGCACAAAAAAAATTCCCCGAGGAGCTTTTCCATCTTCGACTTGGGCCCCTTGATTGGCTGGGCCCTGATTACGTATCTCCTGCGCATCTGCACTGGAGTTACTTTATCCCAGCATGAGCTGAGTCTGCACGCATTTGAGTCTTCGGCCGCTTGATTGGCCAGGCCCTGATGATGTAACCCCCCTACATGTACACGGGAGTTACTTCATCTTGGCAAGCTGAGTCTGTGCGCATGCGTTGCTCAGCATGCAGGGGAAAAAAAATTGACAAATGGTAAAAAGAAGTCTTGTCAGAGGAGACTTACCATCTCTTCTACCATAGAATGCAAGCCACTCTGCAATTTTT
>NW_017306270.1:3049636-3091135 GCF_000935625.1 Nanorana parkeri | reverse complement strand
AATAATTTTGTATTTATTTTTTTTACTGTTGGGGGGGGGGGGGGGGGGCACGAGTTTGATTTATTCTTGCGTTTGCTTTAAGGCAATTTAGAACAACAATGCAGTTATGATTACCTTCTGTAGCATTTGCTGGAGTTTCCCGGCATGCTGGAAATTGTACGTCATTAAGTGTTCAATATTTTTTGATCATTTCCTCTGTACATCAGAAACCAGTTGACATGTTTGGGAGGCTGTAGTGCTTAGCTATCATTGCTTGGCTGGACAGATCTGAGGTCCATTGTAGATATCTTTTGTGTATAGCCAGAAAAACTGTTTATTAATTTTTATTTTTTTTGGAAGGAAAAAACAACAACTTTTCTTTGCTTTTTAGCACAGACCGCTTTCTTTTTATATATCCTGTTCTGGTTTCGAGCTATGGCTGAAATATTATCTGTGTGGAGTGAATGTGGAGTAATCATTTGTTCCCTTCCCCCAGCAAACTCCTGTGTTCCCCTCGGTTTCACCTCTGCCCCTTCCTTCTCGGGGCCTGGCATTTTTCCCTGGCATGCTCCTCCCTCCATGTCAAACTTTCTTTATCATGGCAGTGTGGAGCTATGGAGATGTCAGCTTGCGTCATGCACTGTTTGTTGAAGGCTTGTCTAAAGGACTTTAGCTGATTGCCGAATCCGAAGCAGAGGAGAAAAACCCCAGCAGCTGAAACTTTGTGTCCCTTTTGTGAGCCGTTACTGGGAGCTGTATAATACACTTGTTACCTCTGTCCTAGTATCCCCCCCCCCCCGTAATAATCAATGTAGATGCATAGGGGTCCCCTACTTCTGATTGTAAGGACCTTGTCGGTTCTGTTGGATTTGTCCCTTTAAAAGTCCTATCCCAAGTGGAGTCCCCATGCCATCAAATCCCTCTGTGTCTACATCTCATGGGGGTCATACACGGATTGGTTTGTAATCGATCAAGGTACAAGTGATCACAAACATTTGATCATGAATGAAAATATGGACCAATGCAACACATACAATGTAATTGAAAATACAATCTATCAAATTTAAGCTATTTAAACATTTATATTATGATCGGTTGTGGGACACACATGCAGATATTCATTTGATCAATCAGAAATGTTCAATAAAACTGTGACCGACTGACTTACCAGCATCTGAACCAATTGAATGCCCACTAAATCGATCAATTGGAGTGTCTGTGGTTTACCATTCTTATTCATTTTGATCACTTTAGTTGCATTGAATGTTCAATTGAATAACCATATCTGCCACCTTTTAAGCTGACCACTGACTGTACAATCTCTAAAAATCCCCCTTTAGATTTACAAACGGCTATTTAGTGCAAGGGACTTTCTAAACACTACAATCAATTTATAGACAATCAGGTGTTGTCAAATCTAAAGAGATTGTAATGTGTGTGACCAGTCGGGTAATATTCACATCCCTTGAATTTCTCTACATCAGTGCTTCACGACAACCTAAATTTTTAGGAAACCGGCATATAGTAGTATGTCTTACCTTTTGATAGGCCTTGGAACGAGTATTGTATGCGTGGCAAGTCATTCCGGGGCCTGAAGATTGTATGTATGGCAACCTATTAGAGCTGCAGCTAACGATTATTTTCAAAATCGATTAGTTAGCCGATTATTAGGTTCGATTAATCGGTTAATCGGATAAATAATAAAATAAAGTTTAAAAAAAGGCTCCAGTGATGGGACTACTAGTGTTTATTGAGGTTGTAGTCCATCACAGGAGCAAGCTTGGAGCGGTGGAAGTAAAAAAGAAAAAAGATAGTGTGGTGTGCAATATAGTGAAATGGAAAGTGTAAAATTATACAGCAATGAATGTAGAATGGCACCGGCTATAGAGGACTACAAAATCCAGCAATAGTACATTATACAGCACAATGCAGAATACCATCAGCAATAGAGGAATACAACAAATCCCAGCAATAGTACATTATAGCTGGTGGTATTCTGCATTGCACTGTATAATATACTATTGCTGGGTTTTGTAGTCCTCTATGGAATTTGTATTCCTATGTATAATATACAGCACAAATGTACCATCAGCTATAGAGGAATACAAATTCCAGCAATACATTATAGAGCACCATGTGTGGGAAAGTGCAGGCTTACCTGAGCAGTCTTCCAGCAACTTGCTTTTGAGATCGGGCCTGTCTATCGGCGGCTGTCATCACCCCACACCTGCTCCCCCTTAGTACATCTCCCCGCGTCCCTGTGCCGATCGTGGATGTGGGTGGGCGGTGAGTGTGAGGCGGGGAGGAGGTGCGGCGCGTGGATGCGGCTCTGGCAGCAGCGAGCGTGAGGTGGGGAGGAGGTGCGGCGCACAGCGTGTGGAGTTGTGAACAGGGCCAACTGATCGGAAGCCGATAATCGATTATTGAAAAAGTTGACAACTTTTTCAATAATCGATTATAATCGATTATGTCGATTAGTTGTTGCAGCCCTACAACCTATAGATGTAAAGTGACAACTGGTGCGGCTGTTGGCTGGATAAGGAAACACTCTTATGTATATGGTGACAGGGAGACATCTGCTGAACTCTTAAGTTGAGTATACAGGTTAGATTTTTGCATGAATGTTCATGCGAAAAATCCTGTCAGAGACTTGCCCATTCTCGTTTAAAATGTCATTTAATTTTGGGGGGGGTTTTAGCACTCGATTTTGGAATGAATATAGTTTCCGAACGAAAATCACATCCACTGTTAAAAACTTGTTCTATAGAGAGAAATTTTCCAACATGCTCCTTTTTAAATTTTTTTGTAACTGTGGTCAAAATCGATCGTTGACGTGACCCCCATTAACAATTAGAAAGAATTTTGAACGAACAAAATCAAATTCTGAACTTTCGTTCGAATTTCTAACCGTGTATACCCCACATTAGGAGCAACAACGGTCATTAATTTTTTGCTGGCAATCCACCAGTTGAATTTTATTCTAAAATTAAATTTTTGGATTTTCGTTCAATCCTCTAATAGTTAATAGGGTCAAGTGGACAATCATTTTAAAGCACAGAGATGAAAACTATTGAAGGATGGAAAATGATTAAAATTAGAACAGTGAATGTGCTTTTCCCTCAAGAAACTCCATTCATTCCAAAATTGAATGTTAAAACTAAACTAAACTTTGGCGTTCGTCTTGTGTCTGATGGCATTATTGAATGTTCTGCCAAGATTTTTCACATGAACTTTGTATGAAAATCTATTTCTTTAGAGAACCTTCCCCAAACACTATGGTTCATCGGCAAGATAAGTGGTACTGATCGTTTCTGTGTCACCACTCACCCAATCCTCATCCCCCTACTTTACATAAACTTGCTAGATCAACAAAGCTGACCTTGCTTGATTATGGAGAGCTCTGCAAAGCACAGGAGATGTGCCCATTGGGCGGTTGAATGATTTACACACATCAGCTGCTCACTAAACTCCATGGACACCCAAAAACCAACCATAGACACGGGAGGGTAGTCAGGCGCATGAACAATCCAACCACCCACAGGCTCGTCTGTCTGCCAGATTCTCTATAAAAAGAAAATGCCTTTGTGCCCAACTTCAGAATGGTCCTTTTGCATCAAAGCAGCCACTCTGTTTTCAGTTTTCAGGAGGAGAATTATTCATTTACCAGAGACAAGTAGAGGTACTAGATGTCTATAATAATTTGTTATGGGTTCTGGCTTCCTTCTCGGCTCCACCCTGACAGAACAGTGGAATTTACCCAATTATTATTTTTGTTCTGTTAATGGTGAGGGTAGTCAAGGGCCGCAGAAAAGCCCTGAGCAGTACTGCTATACCAGTTATCTAGTGTAATATAGAACAGCAGGGAACTCCATAGACTGGTTCCAGTGCCCAGTTAGGAGGTTTCTGCAAAGACCAGTTACTGCCTAATCATTTACACTGTGCTGGAATTCTGCCATCTAAATCCTCTAAACCCTAAACCTAAATCATCAACTGTTTACTTTATTTTTCTTTACCTATTCTTGTATATTGGAGACTACTTACTAACTCTGTTTTGAAGGGAAGCTCTGGCAACCAGATTAATGTAAAGTAAAAGGTTGCAATGGAGTTGTATTTTAGGACTTAAACCCACCAGCACAGGGGGCTACAGTGTACAAATTGCTTATGCATTATTTAACTGTGTCAGGCTGGTTTCAGCCTTCACCTGGTTGTGGGGTCAGCATGGGCATGAATGAGGGAAAGCCCACGTTGTGGTTTTAGTGCCAAAGAACTTGCATTTAAGGTTAATTTTAGCACAACTGATATAGAGAAAAATTTGCTGGGCTTTGTGTATTTGTATTTTGCTGTTCAGATTATTGTCTGCCCTTGGTTGTTGGGAATCCCTTGACAAGAATGTGCTCTGGGTACCTCGTTTTTATGGCCATGTTTATACATGATCACGGACCTCTCATACCTCCTAACCTTCTGAGATGGGACACCTTTTAACACAGAATATTAAGGAAAAGGACCCAGCTCTTTCACATCCCTGATCAGTTAGAGAAAAATTAAAAGTCAAGAATGATCATTTAAACTCATTGGGGCTTGTAACTGCAATTTTTATTTTTATATCATCGTTTCAAACTAACCAATACTTTTAAGAATGGAAGTAAAATTTAGTGCAATGTAAACCACTTTGTCAGTTACCCAGTATGGGTTATATACAGATTTCTACACCATAGCTAGTAGAGGGACATTTGAGAAGAAATCAGGGGCCAATGGGTTTGGTTGCAATAAAACACTCTGAGTCACAAGCTATTTTCAGTAAAGTTGCAAACCTTTCTGATCATGATATGCCTTTTTTATGTTACAAACCCAAGACTGTGCATTTTGGTAAAAAGGTAATAGTCCCTATTGCCAATCACCATGCACAAACCGTGCAGGCTGTTATTATAGTTCTGATTTGTTTCTGTTATATAGTGATATTACACACGTGCTTTTCTATGCATTATTGTCCCTGCTGCCTTCCACTAATTGTTCATGTTCATGTTTGAATGTTGGTTGGGGCCACAATAGGACTACTTTTACTGTCCTATGGAAGCCCCTGTGATGGAAAAAACACAATCATACCTTGGGCCTATCCTTCAGTAGACCACATCCAATGTCTACAGATAACATGGGTCTTATGATCAAAAGCATCTGAAGGAACTGGTTGCCTGTTGCAGCCAATCAAATCCTTGTATTCCCCTCTATTGCACAAGACCGAAAATAGAAGTAAACAGTTCTTGCTTCTGAAACCTTGGCTAGTGTGGACCTTTACCTCAGAGCAGTGACAGGGAATGGATCTCTCTAAATAAAGTCACTGCACTCTTCTCAGACTGTTGCCAAATGCCACCCTGACAGACTCCTCACCCCGATATACATGCAGATTGTGAATATTTGCTCAATAGTCACTGAGAAAAAATGGCTGACTTATGAGTAATGCAATGCTAATGCAAGGTGTTTATTTCACTTAGTCATCATCGTGTAACAGATTAGGAAACATGTTTGTCACATTTGTGTATTTCCTGTTATTGTCATTGCAGCTACCCAATCTCGTCAACAATCCTTCAGTATTTATAGGATCCCTCCCTTACCTAAACTAACGTCCTTCCCCCACAACAGATACATACTGTACTTACCCGATTCAGACTTCTGCAGCTTGCAGGAATGTACAAAGCTAGCAGGGAAACCTTCCCGGCCTGATCTGTCTATCTCCATAGTTTTCTGTGGGGTCGTCAACTGACTGAACATTTTAAAAAGCTTTATGTAATTAATTGTAGCCAAATTCAGCAGGTTTTCACAGTGCGGGAACCAGGGAACACAGTAGCTAATGTTTCACAGATGCTGATTTAGGGCCATTTAGGAAATAAGGACACTGGCACTTAAAAAGATTAGCAGGGCAGCTACATGCAGAAGATTAAGTTCAGGATAGAAATTGGAGACACTCCACAGACAGGCTGTTCTCGCTAGTCCTGTGCACATTATTGTATTTGACTGGAGTGTACCTTTTAATTAATTGAGCTCTTCCTTTATCTTTTTTTTTATATTACCAGAGTGATAAGTGAAGCTATAATGTGACATTGTGTACAGCATGATGAGATGCTCTATTCTTGTCATGATTGTCCATACTGTACATGTACATGCTGCTGTTGTATGTCTGCAGAAACCTGTCCTACATCATGATGACTGGCTGGCGCAATAATATTGTACCGACTCTGATTTTAGATCTGTGTACCAATGTATGTGTGCATCAGCTGATTTTAGGGGATAACTATGTGTTTTTGGGAATTTCCAGTTTCAGTGAAGTTTACTCTTCTAGGGGTTCCCACTGTTGACACTGCTTAAACCTCGGAAGCTTAAACATTGAGATCTACAGGGTTATTCACTAAAGGGTGAAGAGTTTGGAGAAGGCAGGAGAAGTGAACAATCTAGGAAAATGTAGTTGATTTGGAAAAATTCTCCAGTTCAGCTATGTTGTCCTAGATTGTTCACTTCTCCTGCCTTCTCCAAACTCTTCACCCTTTTGTGAACCTACTAGTGTTTCTTATGGCCATGTAACATTAGTGTTTAGCCCTCCTATGGCTTCGATCCCTCACTGGCCAAAATGGTGAGGATTCTTGTGCTTCAGAAAGACCTCATTGATAGAGTGACACCCTGTTGGTGAGGCCAGCCAGGGAGCGACACTGTCAGTGCTCTCTTAACAATCCTATCATTGTTGAGTTGCCCTCAGCAACAGAATCGCTAGTGTGACATGGCCATTGTAGAGAACGATATTGTATGGTCAAGCTGTGATGCTTGTTTTTACCAACTAGTGACATTAACACTGTTGATTGAAGCTATAAAAAGGCTTGCTATTACTTGTACAATACAGAGCTAGTCATTTAGCAGGACCAATATTCAGCCTCTAGGCTTCAACAGTAACTAGTCACATCACAGGGGGCCTCACACATGGGTTACTTCTTATGGTTGTATACTCTAAAAATAAGCCTAGACCATAAAATGCTTTACCCTTTAATGTATTAGAGACAGACTCCCTGTTACAGAAAAGCCACACATCTTTGTATCTTGTCCCTAGGGCAGCTTTCAATGACTTATACGAATATAAATTCCAGCACTGGGAGAGGAACCTGTAGTCGTGACCATTTCTCTTGCCCTGCAGGAAACCCTACTGACATGGGATGATGGACAGGTGAGACCGGTTCAGACTGTTACAGTCTTACTAATTACCTGTCCGTGTATCACTGCCAGGAGAGAAAACCAGAAATAGATTATTTCCAACATAGGCTCTTAGCAGGGCCACCTATGTGTCACACCTACATCAAATTGTTGCTGAGCCATCTAAGGGAGTCCTGCCTTTCTATTATTGTATATGGCAGGTTATGTATGCTTTAGTTTCAGTATCAGTCTTCACAGTCAGTGGTTTATTCTCTTCGAGTATGATTTGTTCCTCTTGTAGTCCTTATAGTCATAGTAACTATCAGCAACCACATCGTTGTTAAATATAAGTCTATTTCCTGGTCTTCTGATTGTTAATCACTTGGGACAGTTGGCTGACTATTGGGCTTTGACACACTGAGATTTTCCAGCTATTTGGGAAACTCTGTAATTGTTCAAGTGACCACCTGTTGTTACTTTTCTATGGAGAAAAGGGGACAGAGTTTTCATCATACATGTCTACTTAGCTGAGTAGAGGAAAACACAATGGCCATTGGCAAATTACACAAGTACAGGCCAACTTCAGCCTTCCTGTTGCTTTTGGTGAGACGATTGTCCCTTTGTAGCCAGCCGCACTTATCCTGTATAAAGAGGAGAATCACAAACAAAATGCTTTGGGTTTAAAGGAAATGTATAGTGATAGTACAGATTTTCCTTCCTTCCTCGAACTTTCAAGATGTTTCTTCATCGCTGCTCCCTTGCTGGCAAGTGAGATTCTGTAGCGTTGGGATAGCAAGGGAGCGATGTTGTAGGAGCAGGTGAGTCCTCTCTTTAGTGATCCTGTTGTGGCTTGCCACCAGCGACAAGCTTGCTAATGTGACGTGGCTCTTTTACGCACAAGTAGACTACTAATTGCTGTGATTTGCTTCTTGCAAGAGAAGAAAGAATACATCTTCCATACACATCTACACCTAAATGTCCTACAACATAAATAATGCTCTAGATAAAAATCAATCCCCATATTATCATTTTTTTTTTTGCTAGATTTTTACATTTTAGACCTTGCATTTTCAGTTAAATAACTTTCCTTGTGTGCTCTTTCATTATCACCTGTAATAAACCAAATAAAGTCAATTACTGAACCTTAATCTCCCCTCAACTGTGAAAAGGAAACCCTGAACATCATCCACACCTGTCAACCTAAACCCAACCCCTGATTTTAATCATAACCTTGAACTAGATATAACCCCTAACATTAACCCTCTGAAGTAATATGTACTATTGAAACAAAATGCTCTATTACTGTATTATAAGCGGTGATTATGCTGTTCCTCTGAAGTGTCGTACTTCTGAATGTTTTTGAGCCTGTTTAAAATGCTGATGTTTGCACTGAAAGCTGGTGATTTATTCAGAGAAGGCATTTCTATGTCAGTTACAGGGAATCGGGGCAATCTTAGAATATGTGGTATTGTTAGAGAATATGACTTAATCAGAGAAGCTTTCATTTTGTGCTTGTATGCTGTATCAGTTTCCTCATGTATCAGCATAAAGACGTAGGTGGACTTGTCTACTATGTTACATTGTGTGTCCCCTCTACTACTGACTCTCTCATCTGCAGAAATCATATTGTGTAGCCTGGATTCATTAATTCCCATGAGGTTCTGATATAAGCACTCCATTGTCATTGCCTAGCCACTCTCCTCTCTTCATTGTCCAGAACAATGAAGCCTCTGAGATCTCCGGTAACACTATCAGCATCTTATGGACAGACTGTACAAAAGATACGCTGCTTTCCCTCAGTCTTTGATCAGCTGTAGAGCTACAAAATGCTGCAAAGGATGGTGATGTATAGGGCTGCAACTAATGATTATTTTTATAATCGCTTAATTTTTTGCAATCGCACTGCACTGGAACACACGGAATTGTGGTACCGTGCATTCCAGTGCGAGCGATCACACTGTGAGTGGGAGGCGCGTTTGGGGTGCAATTGAAATGAATGGCACTACAATGCACCTTCCCCAACACAATTTGTCAGGCCGTAATCGAAAATTGACTTTTTTTCCCACCTTTTTTATAATTTTAAAAAAATAATAATAATTGTATTGTAAGCACATAGCTCTTGAATAGCTTCAGCCAGGGAATGACAGCTGCCAGTGGCAAGATTCCGCAGATGGCAGCTGAATGTAAATACAGCAGGTAGTGGGCTTATGCAATAGCCAGCCTGCTATTTGCCAATTCAAATTGCAATGGCCAATAGCAGGCTGGCTATTGCATCCGCCCACTGCTTGCTGTGCCCTCCTCCCAGCATGGAGGAGAGAGCTAGGGGATCCAACCAACTAATCGACAATGAGAATAGTTGCCAACTATTCTCATAATCAATTATTATAGATTATTCAATTAGTTGGTTGCAGCCCTAGTGATGTGATGGATTACAGGTATCTCATGGAGATAGACTGCACCTTGCAAAAGTATTCATACCCTTCTCTACTCTTTATTTTACAAAAACTACATTATTTTATGGGAATGTGTTTTTTCTTAGAACAAATTATAAGTAAATATAAAAAAATGTGTACATGTGCATTAAATACCCACCCTTAGCCTTGTCCACATAGGTTCCAGCCTGTATAGGAGAAGTGTGTAAAGCTTGCTTCTGCAAAGCCTCTGACAAGCTTCGAGTATCTACAGGTGAAACTCGAATTGTGGAGCGTGGATGCGAGCGGGTCTGGCAGCGGCGAGCGTGAGGTGGGGAGGAGGTGCGGCGCACAGCGTGTGGAGCTGTGAACAGGGCCAACTGATCGGAAGCCGATTAATCGATTATTGAAAAAGTTGACAACTTTTTCAATAATCGATTATAATCGATTATGTCGATTAGTTGTTGCAGCCCTACTTGTTTTATTGATTGCATGTAGTAATCTACTTTTTTTGAGGTTGTGTATTTGGGGTTCTTGGGGTTTTAATGAGCTGTAATAATCGGAATTTCCATTCTTGAGTGGTTATGATAATGCAGCCTTCGCTTTCATGGATTACGTTGTGTTTTAATTCTTTAAGTCTGCCTTGCCACAGCAGAGATGTCATGTTGTGAGACCTTTCCATTTCTTGGCTGGACTTATAACAGACTCTGAAATAAATCCTAACATAGATGCTGCCAGGATTAGGATGAAAGAAAACTGAAGGCTTTGTTTATTGACAGTCTACCCTCCTTCCACACAGTGTGCCAGTTATTAGCTCAGAGCTCAGGCAGAAAAGAAAGCAAGTCAACCTCCACTAGGGACATAAGCTGGCCATACACTGTGTGAATTTTAGCTAGTTCTTGATGAACCAGCAAAAATTCGCCTAGGGGGGTGCTCATGTCAGCACCCTTCTATCTGGCATCCTTTGATCAAAAGATTGGAAACGCTTCTGCCAAACGTTCCTTGCAGCCAGTCAGCTTCAAGCACCATTCGGGTATTCTGACAGCGGCCCCCGGCCTCTGTTGGAATACAGTGGAAACAACAGGATTCCTCTATCCATGTTGCTTAGTGTCGATAGAGTAATCTGATATTTTTTTCTAAAGCTGGCCATTCACTGGTAGAATGTCAACCGTGTCCTCCTTTCCCAACAAAATTCTGCCAGTTTAAGACTGAGTGGACACTTTCACTATGACAGGGAGACAATGCAAGTAAATAATAGCACACACACGGATCCCTGAGCAGTGAGGATGCCCGGTTATAAGTTAATTTGAGAATTGAGATTCCGACTCTTACTAATATCCATTGCTGATTGTTATTTTATTTATTTTTTAGACTAAAGCTAGCCATAAGTGAACATGTTGTCTCCCTATGAACTACAGGTAGGTAGACTCCTATTGGTTTAATGGTGGTGTACCTGCTGCGTGACTTGCCTGGCAAACTGCAAACTTCCATCTCTCCTGTCGCTTCTCGGCCTTTTGGCTAAGATCAAGTGTAGTATCTGTTCTTATCAGTTCTAGAGGGGAAAGGCATGGACTGTCCTTGGGACGGACGGTCGCCTAGTACTCTCAGGAGTGAAGGTAGGTGCTTGAGGCGACTCCCTTTTAGAGGAGGGGGGAGTTTTCTCGGCACTATTGCCTACTGACTGAATAAGATGCGAAGCTTGGTCGAGGCTTGAGGGTTCGGGGGCGGCAGAAGCCCGTGGTGTTGTGCCCCCTGGGGGTGGCGTCCCAGGGGTGCTCAGGAAGTCACATGGGTGTGGGAACCCACATGACTCACTGGCACTTGGTCACACACCATATTGCAATTTTCTGCACTTCGCCTCCAAGACAGGCCTTATGGCTAGTCTGGGGCAATATTTTTGCACTCCGGCCCCTAAGGCCTGTCAGAGTGGTGCACTGGCACTTTAGATTTATTTATGCACTCTATGCACGAATTGGCACTTTTTTATTTTACTATTTGACCCACAGATTGCGAAAGGTGCAGGTTTCTTCGGGGCCTATTCCTGACGCTGGGAGGAGATTCTGTGCCTCGAACGGGGTTCTCTGTCTCCTCCCACCCAGGAGGTGGGTTTCTCTTCGGGAGATCCCACTTGCCTAGTACTGAGGGGGACCTGTTTCGGCAGGTCCCCATAGGAAATGGTCCACGGCCTTCGGGTTGGTGGACCACCAGTCTCAACCCCTGTCAGGAGCCTTGCGCCCCCCGGGGGGTCGGGAAAGTAGGTCCCTTCTTTTGAAAGACCTTGCACCCTTGTGCACGTTTTTTGTGTGCTGTGATTTCACGGTTCACTTTTTTTGTTCACAGGGGGAAGTTTTGATGCACGTCCACGGGCTTCGAACTTCCATCTGTCCTGTCAGTGAAACAAAATGAAAAGCCTCCATGAGCCGGAGTGAGGTTTTGCAATGTCAGTAGAGTTAGTTGTTGTGTCCTAGCTGTAACACTAATAGTAGAAATCCTCCCTGGAACCTTATAACCAGGCTTTGCGGGAACATATATGTGATCTGGAGGTCCGTGTGTATTTATTCTGGTGACCAGTCACCTGACTCGCTTTGAACCCATAAACCACATTCGGATATTACAAGGAATTTCAGGTTGCCAGATATCTTGTGACTTACAGGGTTATTCACTAAAGAGCCGAAGGATCCAGCCGTAGCTTCGGCTGAGTATGAGAGCTCAGCTGACTGAAGGCAGCCGATGCACAGCTGAAATCAGCCGTACTAAGCCAGAGTGGATAGCCAAACGTAGTTCGGCTCACTTCGACTGGGTTACTCACGTGGCTGCCTTCGGCAGCTTTGTGAATAATCCCCTTAGAGTTAGTCTAGGATCTCTGATAATTAGCTCTTGCATTATTTATTAACTACGAGTGTGCGTACTACTACTGGGTCTCCAGCTTCTTGTGACTGGCAAAAAAAGGTCATAATGACCTAGTGAGACTTAAGCAGATTTACAACTATGAGTTTTGTCTGTTTTACTTTAGATCTAGCCATCTCTCAAAGTATTAATATGAGAGGCTTGCAGAGAAAAAAAAGTTTCACAGCCACACAATTGTCTAGTTCAGTTTTTTGTTTAGTAGCGTCAGTGACCAGCGGCCAATCAGACAGAAGCTAAAACTTCCCCACGTGTACTGGGTAGATGAGGCGCCCATTGACATGGGACAGCGGTTGGGAAATCTGACCCTTGTAACCATGCATACACATAGTGACTGAGTGAGCATATTTATGCCTGAGCAGACTGACTTTATCTTGAAACAGGAGCATCCAATCTGGTAGATTATCAGCCGGCCAGAGGCTATCCAGAGAAGCTGCACATCAGTCTCAATTCACTAGGATGAATACTCATTCATTTAACACTATTTCTTTTTCTAGCTCATGATAATTTTCTCCTCCCAAATGTTCAATTAACAAACAGAAATGCCACTAAATGTGTAATCTTGTTGAAAGTTTGTTTTCTCAAAAAATCCTATTTTATCTCGCAAAGTGTTTTGGTTTTTTTATCACTACTTCCAATGGCTCCTTTCTTGATCTTCTCCACACACGGCTAATGGAACTCTCCATTATCTCCTAGTGTGTTTTGCAAAAATCTTTTTCAATTGACTTAAACATTAATTTTATCTTAATAGCCATTAGCAGTACACATACAGTGTTATAATAACCACTAACAGTGGTAAATACAGAAGAAGATAAGTTAATTGTGTTATGCACCTTTGCAAATCGGACATTCAGAGATATGAGCTATATAAGATATAAGAAAAACAGCTCTGTGAATTAAAAGGAACACACAGTGAAGGCAAAGTGACAGGTACTCTTAAGCTGGCCATACACCTATAGACTATCTGCAGATTTTCTATGGTCAGATGGAAAAAGTGCAACAGATTCCTCCATCTACGCTACACTGTTTGGATAGAAGAATCTCCCGCTGTGCCAAGCTTCAGTATCTTGCTAGTCGGCCCCGCTGGCTGTCAAAATACCTGAACAATCTGATTGGATTCAGGCATCGTTCAGGCGTTTTAAGAACCAGTGGGGGCTGACTAGCGAGATACTGAAGCTTGGCCCAATTGGAGAGTCCTCCATCCACACAGTTTAGCGTAGATGGAGGAATCTGTTGCACTTTTTCCATCTGACCATAGAAAATCTGCAGATAATCTATACGTGTATGGCCAGCTTTACAGACAGGTACTCTTACTGACGCACACACCCTTTCCAGCTGATTCTCACATCTATCTGCCTTAGTTTCTGCAAATTTCTGGTACTTCCAGGTTTGGGGGGAGCATTCTTCCCAGAATGTAGTGCTCAGGGCCTAAGCTGCCAATATCTAGGCTTGATCACTGTTACATGGGAGAGGGCAGAAGGTCATTCACCCTCTGTATGCTCCAACATAGAGCTTACACAGGGTTTAGTCGGAGCACAAGGAAGCAAAGTGGGTGTCAGGAGTGTTTCTAGGGTCCTAATAGACATGGGGCACCTCTGGGCACACAGATTAAAATGTTAAGGAGCTGGAAGAATACATTGATGACTGGTTTGGGTAAAATCTGATCCAAGGACTAATCTAATCTAGTCTTTTTAACTGGACAAAAATGGTCTAAAAACTGTAATGTCACATTATGATGGCATTACTGAAATAAAAATCTAATGTGTTCTCTTTGCTTTAAAAAAATAAATATTGAAGGATTGAGAAGTAGATACATTACCCAGTGTGCCAAAAAGGTATGATCTCCACATCTAAAAGGAGACCTGGGGCACTCAGTAAAAGAATGTTGGCATGTGCTCTGAGTGCCAGGGTCAAGCAACACCCCTGGTGGGTTGAGACCTGTACCAGCAGAACCTGTCACTTTACCCCGAAAGGACAAAATAACAGGTTCACTTTGGGTCATTGTCTGGAAACACTTGATCGTTCCCATTTTTGACGAAGTCAGGGCACCGACCTTTATGGCTGTAAACAGCTTATAGGTATAAAGGGTTTAGGTGCATTGTGTATTGTAAAGCTGCTCTAATAAATATGTTTAATACTGGTCCAGTACAGAAGATAAGCCTCATCATTGATTTTCATTCCATACTTCCATAAGCTGCTACATTGTATCAATCTCCAGTGCCACTAGACAGTCCTATGGCAGACGAGCATCCCAGTAATCCAAAAGACGAGCGGGGTATCTAGGAAAATGGGAACAAAAGTGATTTGCTTCCCATCATGATCAATCAGATTTCATCTTTTATGAAGCCAGGAATCTGGTCATTATGGATTGTGGACGACTCACTTTTGTGGTTTGCTTTTCTCCAGTTCTTACAAATGGTCCCTGTGAATGTCTGGTGATTGTATTTTCATGTGTAATCTCTTTTGTAGTGTGTAGCATTCGCTGTATATATGCAAATCAGGTGGTTTTGTGCTGAACACTTTGCATGCTCACACTACATACTTTAGGATAATGTTACACTCATTCTGGTTTGCATTTCATTGTCAAGTTGCTTGAAGCAATATGAAACCCTCGTTAACCTTAGTGACCTCAGTGATTCCTGCGTTTTCCGCGGTGGGAATTCAGGCGCTTGTGGTCTTGTTATGGTTCAGAGGATCTTTGAAGGTCAGCAGACACTGCAGCCTTCTACAGCACTTATAATTGGTGAATTCTGCATCAGTTTTGCCATTGCTTTATACTAATGCACAGTTACATAAAAGGAAAGTATAATATATTTTGAATTATGATTGCAGTATTTATTGAATATCGAAAGCCAAAACTTTTTTGTTTTGGATAGAAAAGTGAAGAATTAGAGCCCCTCTGTCTTTTACCTTTTCTATTTGCTTCGGTGATCACTGTCACTTAGACCTAATTTTAGTAAAAGTGACATCTCTTCGTCAGAAGGCAGGCCATGATAATGTCACCATGTCTACATCATAATAGTCCTTACGTTGAGTGGTAGAGAACATTTTGAGGGGCCCCAATGACATGGTGGTGGGATTAAGGATGGCGCAGTGTCTCATCCCTGGTTATTCCTATTGCAACCATTGCACTCTATGGCAACTGTTGTCTGATCCGACCAATTTAGTCCAAACTGGGTAGCTTCCTTCAAAAAAATGAAAATAAATGAGTAACCCAGAAAACCTTCACACCGTTCATATAGTTAGGACATCAGTATGACATGTTTATGTATATGTTTTCCAATAAGTACTCCATTTACTGATAAGCAGGTACACATTGTCCTGTATGGAAAGTGGCTCCCCTGTGCTCCTAGTATGGGGGGGGGGAGGATTTGTTCCAAATGTGAACAGCTCTTTGGTTGTAACCTACATTCCAGACATGTACTGAATGAAAGGGAGAGTTTGGTCTGAGTTCAGCTACTGGTTACAGCACAGTGGTCATGAGAATGACAGGTACACTTACAAACAATAGCAGACAGAAATCAGCCCATAGGGAGTTTGTTGATCCCCGATAGACATTCATTGTTTGACAGTGTGTTTTTTTTCGAATCCATTCATAAATAAATAATATCTTCAGAAGATCCAATCACTGAATGATAGTGGCATGGATATGTATGCTTGAATTGTTTTGCCTAGTGTGCTTATGAATTGGCTATTATCTTAGGAATTGTTATGGTAATTGTGTAGTTTCCAGGTAAACATACGGTTTCTGAGTCTGTGTCTCACCTCTTACCATCGTGTTTCCCCGAAAATAAGACATTGTCTGATATTTTTTTTTGGCTCAAAAAAACACACTGTCTTATTTTCGGGGTAGGTAATACCATACCATAATACCTGTAGAAGACTTTACAAGACAGGAGTTAGTGACAAAGTTAAGAATAGGGTGATCAGGGCAATCAGGGGTGCTGTACCTTTCCAAGACCAAGTTGGTAACCAATCGTTGGCCAGAATGAGCGAAGCGCGCTTTCACTATCGATTCCTCACAGGCGGAGTGCATTTGGTATAACTTTGCCTGTGACAGGTGCCGACGCTATAGAGGAGGCATCGGCGTATGCGGCTCTGCTCCCTTTGCTGCCGCCTCGCTTCCTCTAGCGCTGGCTTCGTTGTCACCGCTGATTCTCTCTCGCTTCTCCCGTGGCTCTTCAAGTTCCCCCTTATGCCACCACCGGCCCTAGGAAAGGTCACAACTAGGTCTTATTTTCGGGTTAGGTCTTGTATTTTAGCAATTCCCAAAAATAGCACTTGGTCTTCTTTTCGGGGTAGGACTTATTTTCGGGGTAGGTCTTCTTTTCGGGGAAGCACGGTACCTGCAGCAATATTAACTGTGTTCATGTATATAATCACATGTGGCACTGCACAGATTCCTGAATAGACATAGTGGAAGAACATTTCCAACCTAGCGGAGCCTGCTTTCTAATGGTGAATGGTAAGCTGTTCTTCAGCAAATGCTAGTTGCTTGGCTGTCATGGTGACTCCCTGGCTTCAATACTTTTAGGCACTGACCCAGAACAAGTATGTAGATAAGAAGCTCTAACTTGTCTCTCGCTATCCTGATCTGCTCACTTGTTACAGGTCAGTGGCTCAGAAAGTATTAAATCCCAATTGAACGTCCAGTTTAAATTACCTAATATGTGTCCAAAGTCTTAGTTAGTTTTCATTAGAAAGCAGCCACTGCCTGAGTAGAGAAGCCTGTCCCCTGCCAGCATGCTGCAGAAAAGGAGCATTGCTCTCTGTGTAGGAACAGTGGTCTCTTTGCAGAGGTCTAAGAGTCTCCTACTGAGTCAGAGCTCTCCAATTAGTGGGGAGCATGAGCGTTGGTGATTACAGAGCTATAGGACTGATTCATTAGGGGGTGCTAGACCTCTTCAGAGAGACCACTGCCTACCCACAGAGTGCAAGGGTCCCATTCTGCAGCTGCTGGCAGGGGACAGGCTTTTCTGTAACTGCTTTACAAAGAAAACTATAACTGTAAGACATTGAACTCCTTTTGTGTTGATGCACCTGGAATTGATGTAATGATCTAAACTACTGAGAGATCAATGGAGCCTTAAAAACGGGGAGGGAGTAAAATAGCTTACATGCTCTTTAATTTGTATGAAATTGTCCAATTAGCTCCTCCCAAATCTTAACTTTCATCATTGCTTGGTAGCAAGCAAGCTGAATTAGCTTCTTCTGTCTGGAGCATTGGCAACATATGCCTACAGGGCTCTGCAGTCATGTTGACGTGGCCTACATGATGAATTCTGTATTGTACAATTAACATATAATTGGGGAATCTGAGCATGAGACATTGATGGGAGGCGTAGACACAAATTGCTGTGGGTGAATCTTAGAGTCCCAATGATAATATACAATTATTGCCCACCCAAAAATGAAATCTTGCTTTTGGCTGCAGTTGGTCTGGAATAATACCAGCTCTGCAATGTACCATGGCTGGTGTGAATGGCAGAGTCTGCCTTCTCTTCACCTTCATATAACAGTGTAGTAAATCCTCTTCCCCGGCCCTCTTCTTCTACCCCCTTCCCGTATTGTTCTGCAGCCATTGACATGGTAATGCACCATGATGAGGGAAGTGCAGACATTACTGAACGCCTGGGAACGTCAGGGTGGAGGTAAGAGTGCACAGCGCTTACAGCCATTGCGTTATAATTGTTACCCTGAGCCCAGGTAAAATGTTTTTGGACAGAAATATGCAGACTCAGATGTGTGGAGCTTCCCCTATACCAGGTTGGTCAATAGACTCCTCTTTGTACATAATGCAATTATTGTCTCTTCTGGGGGTCTCCTGGAAAGGAGAAGTGTGGGGGAGGGTTGGCCGCACTCGGAGCCTTGCAACTTTGGAGTCTCCAACTTTGTTTTTCCAATAGAAAGGCCACACATTGTAAGTCAACTTTGTTTGTGAAGGTTCTTATTTATTCAGGTCATGGTATATCTAGTAGTAATCAGTTACATTCAGCTACACATGTTCTATAATGTTGAAGATGTCTCGTAGCTTCTCTAAGCCACTTCTTCTGGTCACCTTTAAAAAATTTCCCATGGATCCAACAAGGGACTATGTTTAAATGTAACGCATTGGATTTGTAGAAATATTGACAGAATTGGAATGTAGCCGGAAACTACCAGATTTCCGGGAACGTTCTAGACAAGGACTATGTTAGTAGTGTTTGCTGCTGAGACATTTAACCATTTGTTGACAGTTGCTGCATTCAAAGCTCATTGATTTCAGTGTGCTGCAAAGTATATGGCGGCCAAGACATGGTTAAAGCTTTCAGTAGCAGAGACTCCATCACCAGTGTCGCCCATTAGGTTTATTACATTTGGCCCAGACTTTAAATCTCTGTTTAGGAGACTCTACAACCCATTTTATGAGTGTACTCTAATGTACTCTTAAGTTAAAGTGTATGTAAACCCTAAAGCTGGCCATTGACTGCTCAAATTTAGTCCAATGGCTTCTAAGGCCACATTCATAATACTGCAGGCATGTTTTCTTGTTTATTGATCTAGAGGGGCTTTCTTAAGGGCAATGCGCGTTAACATGGGTTGCGTGCGTGCTCGAATGTCACACCACACCAGAATGCAAAGATGTCAATGGAGCCTATAGGTTTTTCACTGTAAGAGCTGAGGTTTTTAAAATTGGCGGTGATGTCGCATGGTCAGTTTAGATGTAAATAGTACATAGTGGAGTGCTCCTGTAACAGGTAACGGTAGTGGTTTGGCATTTGTAATATATAGGGATGGAAATTTTGTGTCACTCATAGCAACCTAAAATTGGTGGAGAAAAGATTTCACCACAAAGGGCGTAGGGGCTTCTTTTCAGTCAGAGTGGTTACATTTTGGAACTCTCTTCCACAAGCAGTGGTATCGGCAGAGAGTATGGAATCATTCAAAAATCATTTAGATACTGTCCTCAGAGACCGTAACATACAGGGGTACAGGTACACTTAAAAACTAGACCACACGGGGACTCTTATATACATACACACACGCACGCACAAACACATGTAGGTTGGACCTGTGTCTTTAGTTACTATGTAACCAGTCAGATACTGGCGGTGATTTCTAGGTAACAGATTCCAGAAATGTGAGCAAGCATTTGATTGGCAGCTATTGACCAATCCTGACACTTCCCGTTTCTTTCTCTTGTTATCATTTTATTATATAAGATCTATTGTTTACTGATCTTGATTTTAGCATGTTGGCTTTTATTGCTGTGTATGCTGATCTCTTATGGGATGACTATCAGTAAGCGGCGCTTGAAGTGTCTTCTGTGTGTTATCAATGCATGGACTGTGCACTTCGCAGATCAGGAAAGAGCGATTTCTGTTTGTTGACGTTGTTAGGTGACCATTGTCATTATGTCATTTATCAGTGCCAAAGGTTCTGGGGGAACGCCCAGCTTGTGAGATGTCTGAGATCACACACGTTGTGTCCTCTAGCACTCTGATGTCACAATACTCCCTATTGAGAATATGTGGTATTAATGCAAGACGTTTATAGTTTCTTCTCTTTCCTTGGGCTGAAAATCCCTCAGTTCCCCCATCCATGCTAAACGGGTTATTGCATTCGCATCCACCATTTATGGCTGTCACAGTATTGGAACAGTAAGTGCATCTGATTGGCTACAGCCACTGTTCACCCATCAATTTTCCTCCCAGCTCCTTCAATTTTTCAATTTAAATTTGTCGGGTCAGATGGTGTCGGCAGGGCCACCCACAATTATAATTTTGCGAAAATCACAGGAGTCTGACAAAATCTTCATAGTATATGCCAGTGCCCATACATTCTAGGACTAGATCTCAACAGAACTCTCCTTCTGAAAATGCAGTCTGCCTGGCAGTCACACAGGTCTCATTTTAATGCTGTGGATGAAGTCAGGACTTCCTGTTCTGAATACTTGTTCCTGGTCAGTGACTCAGAAGCTACTGTAGTCAGAAGATTATTACAGCCAGGCATCTAGCTTTTTCAGAAGCCAGTGGCAGCCCAGGAATTGCTCTTGTGATAGGTTGTATTTTTAATGAGATTCGGTTATGAGGTATTACTGTAACTAGAGAGACTAGTGTGTATGTTGTGATGGCAGCAGAGGACTGAGGTGGGCAGGAGAACTGAAGAGAGGCATAGTGTGTGATGGCAGCTGAGGACAGAGATAGGCAGGACTGGGCTGGAGACAGGCACAGAGGTTGTCAGGAGGACTGGAGACGGGCATAGAGTGTAATGGCAGCAGAGGACAGAGGTAGTCAGGAGGACTGGAGACGGGCATAGAGTGTAATGGCAGCAGAGGACAGAGGTAGGCAGAAAGACTGGAGAATGTGCATAGTGTTCAATGGCAGCAGAAGACTGAGGTTGTCAGGAGGACTGGAGACAGGCATAATGTGTAATGGCAGCAGAGGACAGAGTTAGGTAGGAGGTCTGGAATACGGGCATAGTGTGTAATGGCAGCAGAGGACTGGAGACCAGCATAATGTATAATGGCAGCAGAAGACTGAGGTGGGCAGGAGGACTGAAGAGAGGCCTAGTGTGCATTTGTGTAATGGCAGCAGAGAACTGGAGGTGGGCATGGTATAAGAATTCCATGCCCTTCTGAGTCTCTCTAGTCCACACTGGGCACTGGTGGCCTCCTCAACATCCCCTACATTGATGTTAGACCTGTAAAAGTCTAAAAGCAAATGTGCAAAAAATATTGAGACTGAGAAAAACATTTGGTGTTCACAAAGTGGATTTATATCCTTGGTAATATTGAGGAAAAGCATTAATTAAAAGTTTTTGTGCCTGGAGTTTAGCTTTACAGAAGATTTTAGAAGATAGATGCATAAATGGGTGATTTGTTTATACGTCTATATTGTCAAAGCAAAGGGCCTGTTCACTGTCCCTAATACAGTAGGGGGGGCTATACTTTGGCCTGTCTTGCCCCAGCATCAGTGAGAATAAACAATGCTCCAGACCTAGTGGCCAGTGGGAGTAAAAAATGATGCACCTATGGTCAGTGGGGGAAGAAATAATGCCCCATTTTTTATATCAGTGGGAGTGCCCGATTAATGGTGTCAGTGGAATAATGGCCCATAGTTGGTGCTTGTTGGGAAGAATTGTGCCCTATCATTTGTGGTAGTGGGAGAAGTAGTGCCCCATCGTTGGTATTAGTGGGAGGAATAGTTCCCCATCATTGATGTTAGCAGGAGGTATAGTACTCTATCGTTGGTGTCAGTGGGAGGGATGGTGTCTCATCATTGGTGTCCTCGGGAAAAATAATGCTCCATTGTTGGTGTCAGTGGTCGCAATAGTTCCCCATCGTTGGTGTCAGTGGGAAGAATATTGCCTTATCGTTGATGTCATTGGGAGGAATAGTGCCCCATCATTGGTGTAAGTGGAACGAATAGTGCCCCATGATATGTATCAGTGGTAGGAATAGTGTCCCATCATTTGTGTCAGTGGGAGGAATAGTTCCCCATCATTGGTGCCAGTGGTAGGAATGATGTCACATCACTGGAGTCAGTAGAAGAAATAGTGCTCCATTGTTGTTGTTGATGGAAGGAATAGTGCCCTGAATGATCAGCCAATTGCACGCAAAGGGCCGCAGTTTGGAGACCACTGGCTTAGATCACAGGTGATCCAAGAATACGTGTTTGTTATCTGAAATTGAAGTCATTCAGTCATCATTTGTGACCAGTTACAGATGCCATTTATGGTTTATCACATTCAGACGTTCAGATCTTCTTAGTTTTAGCTGTGCCGTCTGGGACGCTCCTTAGAGCTTCTCTAGTGCATCTGGCCAGTTTATCTGTGTGTTATTGTGATAAATATCCCCTATTGTGGGATGAGGAGATCAGGATGAAGAACAGGTGGTCTTGGTGCAGATTATCCAGTAATACTTCAATGACTCTTTAGGAGATTATAGACCGCGCTTCTTCAATTTATACATCTAACGTACCAAATTCTGCCTAGATTTTGGATCTTTATGTCATTTTCAGTAAAAGAACATTGCATATTTTGTAACGTTTCATTGTAAGAACCACCTGTTGACAAGGAGAGAATAACCAGTCTGATCCCAATGGAGTGTCATAAAGGATCAGGGATTGGATCAGGGGATGTATATGATTACACCATTATAAGTATATTGTTGGTTTCCGGTCCGTTGATTTCGTAATGCTGACACAATAAATCTTCTTCACAGATATGACTCTGTTGTCCTCGCAAGGCGAGATCCTGGAGGAGACGCCATCTGCCGCGTCTGCCACCGAGAATTCGGAGATGAGGATGCTGGAGAAGAGGTCAAAGGTCATCGAGGAGCTGTTACAGACAGAACGGGACTATCTGCGAGACCTGGAGACCTGCGTGGAGCACATGATGGTTCCCCTGCAGGCAAAACAGGTGAGGCCTTTCTTATTGCCGAGGGTGGGGAGACCTATCACAAACTTTTTCCAATTGTTATTTGAATTCATTGGCACTTCAGTCTTTCATATTACTAATATTTAAAGCTGAACTCTAGGCAGAGGTAAAATACACAAATGAATGCAGCTCTGTGCTAATTATACATCCTTAAAATAAACTTTTTTTAAAGAAGCACTCTGGGAAAAAAGTTATCTTAACCCGTTCAGTGGGGCTACCCCTCCAATGCAAGGGTTAAGTGGTTGTTTTGTCTAGGTGCTAAAAAAAATGTTATACTCGCCCAACCTCGGAGCTGTTAGACCGGTCCTGGGTAGCCTCTCTCCCTCTCTACTGCAGTGATCTAAGTATTGTTGAGTCATCACGTCCAACACACTGGGGGGATTTATCAAGACTGGAGCAGACAAAATGTGAAACACTTGCCTATGGCAACCAATCAGCTTCTCTCTTCAGTTTGTTCAGTTAAGCTTTGAAAATGAAAGAGAGAAGCTGATTGGTTGCCATGCACTTCTGCTCCAGATTTTGTCTGCTCCAGTTTTGATAAATTCCCCTCACTGTGTATTTGATGTGAGGACGCCGAGGGACATATGATCACTGGAGCGAAGGAGGAGAGCAGAGAAACGGATAGATGAGGTCATCAATGTGCTGCTTCTCCTTCTCTGTCCAGTAACAGGCTGGGGGCAGGTCCATGACAGCCTGGTTTAAGAGGAAGTGGGTTGAATGATGCTGGCCATCATTCAACCTCGAAGACTAGGGACCTCTCTTGGCAGTAAAGAACTACTGCGAGGGATACATTTCTGTATTGAAAGTATTTCAGCAAAATTAGTTTTTTTTTGCATTTTCTTTAAAATCTTTGTTATAGTATAGTATAACATTATAACTGGTTTTCGAATTAACTTGCCTGTATCATTACCTATAGACCTATCCACAAGAAACATTTCTTTTTTTTATTCAACAGATCAATTTGGATTTTGATGTGCTATTTGGAAATATCCATTTAGTGATTGAGGTCACTCGGAGATTATTAGGAGCTCTGGAGACCTGTGACTCTGTGGGTGAGTATTCTTCTTGTATATCTACAGGTCACTACTGGTTTTTGTTTGAATGTCTGCAAAAATGCATCAAAATGTAAAAAAATGTTTCAGCCTTTTTAAAGGGAAAGTATAGAGCGCTCTCGGTGAGCACATATTCCAGCAAGCATTTTATTTAGTTTTGGACAAAGTTGGAGAGAAAAAAATGAGAGTCTCCCTAAAGTTTTTTTATTGCTATTGGGAAGATTTCTTCTCATTTCCTGGCAAGGATAAAGACAATAACACATTTTTAGTAGGAGGGGTTTAAATCTTTGACAATGTTTCTATTGCTGTCTGTGTCTTCCTGTTCCAATGCCAACCATGGTCCCCATTTCTTGTACATGTGTCCCAGGAACAGAAACATTGTCCTCTTTCTTGTTGATAAGTTATCAGATTTGTAGCCATATTTGACATAGCATTGGCTAGAGCAGTAGTTGTCAACTTATAAGGTATAGAGTGTTTCAACTGTGGGGTTCACATAATAGTCACCATATACAGTATAATGCTACAGAAGAACGTCAGACTGCGGACATGCTAGAGGAGATGGGCAGAGACTGCAGACATGCTAGAATAAATGGGCAGAGATTGCAGACATGCTAGAGGAGATGGGCAGAGACTGCAGGTGTGCTAGAGGAGATGGTCAGAGACTGCAGACATGCTAGAATAAATGGGCAGAGACTGCAGACATGCTAGAGGAGATGGGCAGAGACTGCAGACATGCTAGAGCAGATGGGTAGAGACTGCAGACATGCTAGAGGAGATGGGCAGAGACTGGAGAAATATTAGAGGAAATGGTCAGAGACTGAAGACATACCAGAGGAGAAGGGCAGAGACTGGGGACGTCTCATGGGGCTGCTAGAGTTCATTGCCATTATAGCATGTATATTGCAAATCATTGTTCCATCTTCCAAAGGGCCACAGGTTGGGCATCAGGTTGCTGGTGTGCAGAAACTTTTTTTCGTTAATATATGTAGAGAAGGCTTATTTTGCAGCACTTTACTGTGATCAAAGAACCATTCTTATCTGTTCCTGCCCTACAACCCATTACTCTATCAAAGCATTGTGTTAAAGTCTGGACATCAGTGGTGCAAAGTGACAGGGCCAACTACTAAGCCACCATGATGCTTCTGTTAAAAATTTTGTTTTTCTTTCAGGTTTGATATTCCTGGAGCAGAGGGAAGAGTTAGAGTCTGTATATAAAGAGTATTGCCAGAATCATGAGGAGACCATTGCACTGCTAGAGGCCTATGAAAAAGACGAGAGGTTCCAGAGACACCTCCAGGAGTGTATGGGGACTGTGAAGTAAGATTGCCCCCTTGTTTAACCCCCCTCCCCCCACCCACACACACCCATACTAGAGGTCTTCTACTACCACTAAAGGCTTGGGGATTATTCTGCTTGTATTCATTGGCTTCAGTACCAGCACTGATTTTTCTCTTTTCAGTGTGTCATGTTACATGCACACTATTTGGACTTTGTTTCTTAATGTGTATGTCAGGGCAAAAACTGTGCTTCTTGACATCTCTGCAATACATGCACACCTCTTATGTTCTATCCCTGAAAAACACTGAAAAATAGCTGTTTATTGTCCAGAAATGCTCCTGGCTCCTTCGTCTTGTTGTGGGGTGGCAACACACTGCATTTTTGTTGACTTAATGGTGTCAGCCCTGCCCAGATTTCTTCTACAAACTAGTGAAATGCCCCTCTCCCATCTCCCCAACATAAAAGCTAATCATTCTGTAGTGCAAGATAAGGACTGGGAGGGCTAATAACTCTCCTTGGATAACACATGAAGTGAGCACTGGGGACAGGATAGCTCTTAATTTCTGATATGAACTACAGGTATTTTTTCTGCACTTATGGGATAGATGTAACAAAACTCTTCCAATAGAATATTTAACAGACCTAAAGGGAACAAATAAAAAAAATATTCATTGTTAGGGTTTGTATACACTTTCACTGAACTTCTCTGAACTGTTCACATCAATCTGTAGCGTGCCACGTCCTTTAATTGTTTTTACTTTACTTTACTCTGAATTGTTTTGCACGGAAACATTTCTGTTTTATTGGGTTGTAATTGTTTTATTTTCTTCTCTTTTTTCTCTGTGTTTCTGGATGACAAAGGAGCCTGTATCAAGAATTGTGAGTACGCACCATTGTCTGTTCACTTTTCTAGAACATTTTTACAGATGCTGAATTCATAGTACTTATGTTAGTGAATTGTTTTGAGTCTGAATGGAAAGAGCCGTTTACACCTATTAAAGATAAATATCCTTCATTGTAAAGATAAATATAAAAAAAAAAAAAATCTGACTCTTGGGAGATGGCGGTATTTCAGGATCCACCCTTATTTGTCCAACACTCTTTAGAGTTCTTGAAAACAGTCTTGCAAAACCCCCTTGAAACCCTGCGCTTCATTTGTTCCTGATCTTTGCATTCTGAAACACTTTTATGATCCATCAGAATGGCGTTAAAATGTTGTCAGTAATAATAATTATTATACAGGATTTATATAGCGCCAACAGTTTGCGCAGCGCTTTACAACAAAGGGAAGACATTACAATACAATTCAAGACACGATGGTAAGAAGGGCCCTGCCCATGAGAGCTTACAATCTAAAAGTACAATCTGCTCATAATGAGTAAAGAAAGGCACTGGCTGGATGACAGTGGTGCTTCTCTATTCAATTGACATATTTTAATACTATCTGATGAGGAAAGGACCTCTGCCAAGTGTTTACTACTGTTAAGCAATGTCATTTAATAGGTAATTTCTGCCTTGGGCATTAGAAGCTTTTTAGCAGTTCTTGAGAACGTGTTCTAAGTGTCTATCTTAAAACTATAGACATAAGACTGTCCTAGGATTTGGTTCAGTTCAGGTGGATCAGAAACAGTCTCCTATCCATAGGAATCATAGGATTTAGGCAGACATGCCCAGGTCAACTTGAAATTCATCTTTTGGATGGTTGAGCCACCTGAAGAGTTTTACAGTCTACTGATCAAGGTGGTTGGTCAGGCATATCCTGAAAAAGGCTTTTGGTGGTACAGAGCCAGCAGGGGCCTACAGTGTATAATGCCATTATGCATGGATTACACCGTCTCTAAAGTAAACCTGTCAGAATACAAGTACATAGACTGACGTTGTTGACCTCTCCTCCTGAAAATGCTGGTTTCCTGTCTGCCATGCTGATTTTCTGTCTTTAGTACATTCTCAGTCACTGACCAGGAGAAAGCAATGCGGCAAGTGAAGTCAGAATGTCTGATCCATGTACTTGTTATTGGTCAGCAATATTAAACACAGAGGACCAACAAACAGCTAAGCGAGTAGAATTTTTATAAGATATCAGCAATTACGGCTCAAATATTTCTCCTTTGACAGGTTTCTTTTAAGGTCTTATGAAAATGTGTGTTTTCTCTGCTTGTATAACTTGTGTCCTCATTGACCAGGTGCCTTCTTTCATAGGGGGCGCACCAATTACATAAACCTGGGCTCCTTCCTCATTAAGCCGGTGCAGAGGATCATGCGCTATCCTCTGCTTCTCATGGAGCTAGTTGGAGCGACTCCCGACTCCCACCCAGACAAGAACCCCATGAAAGATGCTGTGCGGGCAGTGAAAGAAATTAACGTCAACATAAATGAGTACAAGAGAAGGAAAGATCTTGGTGAGTCCTTACGGTTGCTTGCAGGTCCCTTTTTAAAGACTTGAAATCAGGCTTGTATGTTAGTGTTAGAGCTTTGCAATGTGATAGACAGAAGGGTGTGAAGGTAAGGGAAGTGGCATGAAATCTGAGGAATTGCCTCACCTTCTTAATGGTAAGGGAAGTGGCATGAAATCTGAGGAATTGCCTCACCTTCTTAATGGTAAGGGAAGTGGCATGAAATCTGAGGAATTGCCTCACCTTCTTAATGGTAAGGGAAGTGGCATGAAATCTGAGGAATTGCCTCACCTTCTTAATGGTAAGGGAAGTGGCATGAAATCTGAGGAATTGCCTCTCCTTCTTAATGGTAAGGGAAGTTCATGAGAGCTTACAATCTAAAAGTACAATCTGCTCATAATGAGTAAAGAAAGGCACTGGCTGGATGACAGTGGTGCTTCTCTATTCAATTGACATATTTTAATACTATCTGATGAGGAAAGGACCTCTGCCAAGTGTTTACTACTGTTAAGCAATGTCATTTAATAGGTAATTTCTGCCTTGGGCATTAGAAGCTTTTTAGCAGTTCTTGAGAACGTGTTCTAAGTGTCTATCTTAAAACTATAGACATAAGACTGTCCTAGGATTTGGTTCAGTTCAGGTGGATCAGAAACAGTCTCCTATCCATAGGAATCATAGGATTTAGGCAGACATGCCCAGGTCAACTTGAAATTCATCTTTTGGATGGTTGAGCCACCTGAAGAGTTTTACAGTCTACTGATCAAGGTGGTTGGTCAGGCATATCCTGAAAAAGGCTTTTGGTGGTACAGAGCCAGCAGGGGCCTACAGTGTATAATGCCATTATGCATGGATTACACCGTCTCTAAAGTAAACCTGTCAGAATACAAGTACATAGACTGACGTTGTTGACCTCTCCTCCTGAAAATGCTGGTTTCCTGTCTGCCATGCTGATTTTCTGTCTTTAGTACATTCTCAGTCACTGACCAGGAGAAAGCAATGCGGCAAGTGAAGTCAGAATGTCTGATCCATGTACTTGTTATTGGTCAGCAATATTAAACACAGAGGACCAACAAACAGCTAAGCGAGTAGAATTTTTATAAGATATCAGCAATTACGGCTCAAATATTTCTCCTTTGACAGGTTTCTTTTAAGGTCTTATGAAAATGTGTGTTTTCTCTGCTTGTATAACTTGTGTCCTCATTGACCAGGTGCCTTCTTTCATAGGGGGCGCACCAATTACATAAACCTGGGCTCCTTCCTCATTAAGCCGGTGCAGAGGATCATGCGCTATCCTCTGCTTCTCATGGAGCTAGTTGGAGCGACTCCCGACTCCCACCCAGACAAGAACCCCATGAAAGATGCTGTGCGGGCAGTGAAAGAAATTAACGTCAACATAAATGAGTACAAGAGAAGGAAAGATCTTGGTGAGTCCTTACGGTTGCTTGCAGGTCCCTTTTTAAAGACTTGAAATCAGGCTTGTATGTTAGTGTTAGAGCTTTGCAATGTGATAGACAGAAGGGTGTGAAGGTAAGGGAAGTGGCATGAAATCTGAGGAATTGCCTCACCTTCTTAATGGTAAGGGAAGTGGCATGAAATCTGAGGAATTGCCTCACCTTCTTAATGGTAAGGGAAGTGGCATGAAATCTGGGGAATTGGCCTCACCTTCTTATAGTCCAACACTACTTTCTTTTTACATCTTTTGTGGACGGATTGGAACATCTGTTGGCATTTTAGGATTGATCGTGTACTCATTAATGCGATTCATCCCCACTTCCTAGCCCAATGACACCTTGTCACAATCGGGCACCAGTAGAATCTAAATAGGGGGTTAATGAACCAGTATCCACCTACTTGGTTGATGAGAAAAATGTCTCCGAGTGCCGCTCCCTATTTCTCATGAAGGCACTGGATAAAGGGACCGAAATTAAAAAAAAACAAAAAACCTTCATTATATCCACATAAATTCAAAACATTTATAAATAAGGATATCAACCAAACGGGGATCCATTATTTAAATCCCATCACCTATATTAAGCAAACAATAAAAAGAGCTTGCAGTATATATAAATATACAGATGTGGACCCAAAAAGTGGCAGTTACAAGTTTTCATACAATCATTTTTATATAAAGTCATTCCAATATGGAATATTAATTCAGTTTCATGTAACTGGCACTACTTGGTTTTTCATTTGTACTGTATATATACATGTATGCACACATTATTATTATTATTATTATTATTTATTTGCTTAATATAAGTGATGGGATTTGAATAATGGATCCAACTTTGGGTCAGTTAGATCCATATTTATACATTTCATAGACTTATATTGTTTGCTTTTCTCTATCTATCTATCTATCTATCTATCTATCTATCTATCTATCTATCTAGCATTATCTTACTTTTGGTCCCTTTATTGAACAAGATCAATCTGACTGAGGTTCTAACCCTTCAACACACTACAAAAAAGAAAAGAAAATGTGTTTTTGTTGTTGGGACTTCCCCTAAATACTGTCATAATGATGGGAAGACAGAAGAGACATCTCCCTAATATGAATACAGTAGAAACATTCTTTACAAAATTAACAAACAAAAGTTTTGTCTGGAGTTGGGTCTTTGTGTTATACAGACATCTAACACAACAGAGGTGACTGAATGACAAGACTATGTCAATGACATCTTCTGTATATGGGTCCCAAATGTGCATTTATAGAAGTTGCTTAGATGAAGTCACACATTTCGCTGTTAGTTTTCCATGTATAGGGGTAAAAATTGTGGCACTCTTATATATTTATTACTCTCTTTCAGTTGTCAAGTACCGCAAAGGTGATGAAGAAAGTATAATGGACAAGATCTATAAACTTAATATCCACTCTATCATCAAGAAATCCAACAGGGTCAGCAGTCACTTGAAGCACCTCACGGGCTTTGCACCTCAGGTAGATGATTCTTCACACTCTCTGTACACATGTGTGTCATTTGTGCTGTAACTATGTTGTCGTGCTCGGTGTGATCGGATCTTGAAGAGATCTCCAGTTGCCTAGAGCTGTTCATCTCAAGTTCCTTTGCATTGACCCCAAGGAAACCATATGTCAAGTGTGCTTTAAGTCTCTGGACATAGTACCAGTGAAATAACACCCGCGTACAATTAAAAATCAATGAAAAATAAGATTTATGTAAATGATAACAGATGACAGGTTACTGAAAATACCAGTCTCCAGCCTCCTCCATTCCTCTGCAGAGGGGTCAAACCTGCAGACATTTCCTGTTGAGTTTCAATGGTCTTGATGGCAGTTCTTCCATCATGAATATCCCCCCCCTTTCCTGACCAGGCAGGTTGTGAATTGGTTAATTGCTATAAAAACTGATGACAAAAGCTTCCCTTCAGTTTTCCAAATTTGGGAGGCAGTCCAGAAGCTTAAAGCCTAAGTCTAATCTACTTTTGTTTTCCTTTCCCTGTTTCCATCTCACTTCATGAACATGCTAATGCAATTTTTAAAGAAAACTTTTCTATTTTCAATCTGTACTTTATTTTAGACCCAGTGACATAATTATTTGGTCTCTGCATTTCTCTATGCAATTCAGGCAGATTATGGCTGGGAGGGGTCAGCAGGGTGCTGTACATAGCTTCCTGAAAACCTCCAGTACTTCTCTCAAGAGCCCTCAGCATTGATACAAATCGTGGATGGACTCTTGGGAGCAAATATCATAAAGATGGATGATGTCAGTCTGGAGTAGTGGGTGCTCCTAGGTAGATTTAGGTCACATCCAGACTGTCCTAGGTAACGCCTCCATGTGAAATCTAGTGAATAAAAGGGGTGGACCAGGGACAGCCCAACTGGTGAAAAAAGGACTAGATATTGGTGGATGTCCTCCAGCCAGTAAATGAGGGGGGCTCTGTCTGCCTTGCTGCATCTTCCAATACACACTGTGAGAAGCTCACAGTGTGCAGTGATATCAGAGTAAGACATTTCAGTCCAGGAGAGGAGCCGGTACAACTGTACAAGACTGAAGGGAAAGCCGGAGTTCAGCTTTAATAGATCAGTGAGCTGATTAGTCAGAGCAGCTACTGCTAATTGTAGTAAGCAAGCCTGTTGCTCTGTGAACCCTATTCCTGGCTTCAGTGCAATCCAATCTAATAACTTAATATAAAGATTAGGGATGCACCGATACCAAGTGACGTGGGAGCATGGAGCCGGCTTCCCGGCCAATCAGGAACCCGGGCAGCTTGTAATGACTCCACTGCCTGGCTTCCTGATACCGAAAGTTCGGGTATCGGGCTAGGCATCCGAGCATTTGGGCAAGTACGAGTACTCGCCCAAATACTCAGTATCGGCACCAATACCGATACAAGTATCAGTGCATCTCTAATTGAAGATTATATTTTATTCTAGCAATACAGATGTGCAAATGTTCTCATTGCCGAAAATTCCCTGATGGGCTGCAGACCTGGACTATATTTCATACTCATTCTTTGAAGAGGACCGGTCACTTTGTCTTCAGGTTCTCTTCTAAGTGATCACGTAAAAGGCACGATGGTGTATTCAATAATACAAAACGCAGTAGCCCAATGCAAACAATCAGCATTCCCTGATCTAAGTAAATTTAACGAACATTTGATTGGTCACTCTGGCTTGCTGTTCACTAGCCAGTAAGCCAATACATAAAAATCCAGTAGTTCTGTAGATCATATACCTGGGACAGGTACCTGTAACAAAGCCTTCTTTTATGTCTTTGTATGACAGATCCGAGATGAAGTCTTTGAAGAGACGGAGAAGAACTTCAGAATGCAGGAAAGACTGATCAAGTCCTTCATCCGGGACCTGTCTGTGTATCTCCAGCACATTAGGGTGAGGCCTGTGCACTCTTTAACTGTCCTGACATGTAGGCGAAAGGGAGGCAGCTCTTATCAGATAACAGCGGTCACCTGTAAGGCTCTGAAAGTGTTCTTCAGTGACATTCCTAAACATGTTTGCCAGGCAAACTTTGGTTGTACTTTGAGCGGCTCTATTTATTGGCATATGGCTCAATACATTCATATATTTTGTCATGCTTTATGTCCTAGGTGAAAACAGTGTGAGTGCAGCCTGTAGATCTAATATTTATATTTAATAGCACAGGAACGACAGATGAGATCTGACTTGGTGGCTGTGTACAATAGCTGGGTCCAGCTCAGTTACAGTATGATTGTGAGCCCCTCTGGGGAAATTTTAGGTCCTTTTAGCTTCCATGTCCTGCTGAGACTTGTAGTTCTTGCAAGGGCTACAGATGCATAGATCGCCCAAGCACAGATAGAATGGCATTGATCTGCTGCCTTCTTGTATGTGTTGTGTTTTTTTTTCCATTCACCGTATTATCTTATCTTCTGTTACGTAGGCGTCCTACTTCCTGCAATATAGAATAAATGAAATCTCCAACAGTTGTGGAGAATCTTATCAGGTGTGCAGAGATCTCACCACCGGGCCCCGGACTGATACAAGAAAGCCTGTTTAAACTACACCTGTCACAAGAGATACATGTCAGCTGCTTTTTTGGGGGGGGCCTCGTTTTAAAAATGTTATTTGCCTGGCTGTCTCTGGCTACTGTATTTCTGGGTTTTAGATACTTAAGAAGTGTTGGGATTCCATTTCTCTCTACTTATTTCTGATCAGTGATTCATAAATCATGGCTAGCAAGGCATGACTGCTAACCAACTGGCATGTTCAGAAAGAGAGGTCACAAATGGTCATCTATGTCTTGCTCTGGTGACAGGTGTACTTTAAAGAGTTTGCATGTTCTAAAACTGAACTAGAGGTTAAGGTTGGACTAACATGTTAACTGTCACACTGCAGTAAAGTAGGGATTTTCTGCACACCTTCATTATAGGACTCTAATTAAAGTGACACTAAACTCAGGAGTTAAATCTTAATAATACATTCAAATACCTGAACTATTAACAAAAATGTATCTTATTTGTGTCTCACTCGGCTGTAGATCCTCAAATCATCTCTGAATTGGTGCTCACACTGTCCTTCCTTCTGGAGGGGGGCTTCTTTTGTTCCCCATGGTCCCTGTGTGTGTTGTAAAGTAGTCACCGCTCCAAGCTTGCTCCTGTGATAGACTACAATCTCACATTTAGTTTAATAATTTGTATTGAGCGCTGCGAAGGATCACTGAGACACTGTCCGGCTAAGATGAAGTGCCGTAGCGCTGCTCGTAGGGTTCAGTAACTTAGAAAAGCGCGGTGGCACTTTAGCTGTGCTGACTGCAGTCTTAAAGTGTATGTAAAGGTTTCTTTTAGGATACAGTAGGGGATGGTTAAAACCCCTGCTGGGAGATTTACCCTCACTTCCTGTTCAAGTGGCTACTAAAAAATTTTGTGAAATCACTGGATCGATGAAAGTGTAAAGTGATTCTAATGAATAGAGCGTGTCTACCTCAACAGGGGTCAGTTTGTGATAAAGGTAAGGTATGTGTGGGCCAGATTCTGGGCCTACCTTGGCTGTTTACACTGCTGTTAAAACACACTAGTCCAGGCTGAACAAATCCCAGGAGCCAGAAGTGGCCAATTCTCCTTAAAAATGACAGCTGGCTCCTAACTTTTGAGGTTTCCTAGTAGTTGTTAATTAAGCTGGCTCTTAAAACAAATCCTTCTTCTCCTGGATTGGGCAGACTGGCCCAAATTAATTTCTCCACCCCGAGCCTCCATTCAGACTATCTCTGATATTTCATTCAGGTTTTTTCTAAAAATGGCAGTTCATACCCTGAAGAAAGGGGGGGGGGGGGGGTCGTGCTGCCTTTCATCTCAAAACACGATGGTTGTATCTGATGTTCCTAACCAATAAATATTTTAAAAGAATTTCTGGGGAAAATAATATTTGTAGTAGGCGCTCCTAACCGCACACTCAGAAACTAAAATGGTGGGATTTCCCATCACTCTCTGTCCCGGTGACAGTGGTCACAGGACACAGCGAGAGGGATCACCTCCCCAATGGGGACATAGGTGGCAGTAGATACCTAGCTTTCCCTACTGTGTCCAAAAAATACTTTGTTTATAGATTTACTTCAATTGTAACTTTCGGCTTTGTTTTTCCGCACATAGTTCAGTCTGTTTCCTGTGTTTGTAAATTTTAGACTAGTAGGGTTCTGTAGCGGCTCCATCTCCATTGTAGCACACAGTGCTTGTTCTGTTCCAGGGACATTCCCAAGCTGTGTTTTCCTTGTGTGTCCTAGGAATCAGCCTGTGTGAAAGTCCTGGCTGCCATGAGTATGTGGGATTTGTATGCAGACAAAGGAACCAGTGACCTGGAGAACTTTCAGCAAGCCCATCGTAACATCAGCGAGAAGCTCTTCACCGATTTCGTGAGTGCCCCTTTATTCACCGTTTACTCCTCTCCTCTACACAGCGTTAAAGAAGAATTCTACCGAGCAGGCTAATGTAACATCAAAGCCATTTTTACAAAAATATAGCTATGAAAAACGTCTATTTTATGAGGTTCTTTTGGGTAACAGTACATTTACATTTTCAAGGTTTCCTTCACAGTCCTCTGCTCTAATGTGTGTTTGGTATATTGCAAATGCTAACCGCATCTGACCTTGGTAGCTTCCATAACACGGCATCCCCAGCAGTCTTTAAAGGAGGGCAATTAGCTATAAGACCTGTACACCTTTTCAAGCTGGACTCCGGCCTTCCCTTCAATCTTGCACTGTGGTACCAGCTCCTCCTGGACTGAAATGGCTTCCTCTGATTTCACTGCACACTGTGAGCTTCTCACAATGTGCATTAGAAGTTGCGGCAAGTCAGATAGAGCCCCCCTCATTTACTGGCTGGAGGATGTCCAGCATTATCAATATATAAGCAGATTAAACTTTAATTTAAGTAACCCTTCCTGTCCCGACGCACGGTTGTTTGAGGTGTGGCTTTGTGACTGCTGGCCCCTTATGTTATTTGTTCTATGTTATGGTGAGACCATCAGAGAAGTACGACACCATCATTTAGTTGTGCAAAGACCACAACAGAAGGGCACAACTTGGTATTTTAGAGGCGACATCTGTGGAAAATATAAGAAATATCAGTTATGGTTGGAACTGACCTAATGTATGTTCCCTGAACTTTACACCCTGTACACTGATAATCCCACGGGATGGTTTAGTGCAGGTAATCACACCTGTTTACATTCCAGTCTGATGAGAAGGTCTGGGTGTGTCACAGACACAGCAAATTCACCTGAAAACCAGTGAAAGGAGCGCTAGAGTTCTCTTACCTCATTGGCCAGGTTTAAGGGTGGTCATACACAATAGAGCACGCCAGATGGGGGGCTTGGTTATCTCACACCTATTGACCCCTTAAAGCCCATCTCCAGACATAAGAAACTTACCAGGGTTAATGCACTTATACATTCCTTTTCCTCAAAAGCAACCCCACCCCTCCTCGCTATGCAGGCTTTCTTCTACATGCAGGGATTAGTACAGTTTCCGCTGGATTTCCGGCCTGCTTCGATATAAGTGCTGCGGTTTTGACTTCTCCTCCATGCCATTCACAAAACACACAGCCCCAGGCTTCATTTTATGAATGGCCAGGAGGAAAGGGGCATTGAGACATGACTGCAGGTCTGGGGTCTATAAGACCTACAGTGCTTCCATCCGAGCAGCCTGGAAGTAGAGCGGGAAATTTACTAATGCAGACATGTAAACAAGCAGGTTTGCCTAATGTCAAAGAAAGCCAGCATGACTGGGATTGCTTTTGAAGCAAAGGAATGAACAAATGTGTTAACCCTGGTACCTTTATTGTACCTGAAGTTGGGTTTTAAAGTGCACTTTAATGCAGATGTCCCCAGGCACTTATAGTCACATTCCTTTTGCTCCCCGTCCGCTGCATTTAGCCAGCAGGGTTGAAAGGATAGTCCTGTGCTAGCTACATGTCACCGGACCCCTAGTTTACAATGGGCTATGGTTTCCCCGTGTGACAGCGCTGATTGGCCCAGCACTGTCACATGGAGTAAGTCGATGCTTTTCCATATGTAGAAGTAATGGGTATTTTTTCAGGTCCCGGTGTTGGATGGAATGGCAGAGCAGCAAATGAAAGGCATATACACTGTTGGGCAATTTGGGGCAAGGGGGGGGCTAAGAAAACCTGTTGCTTTCCCTGAATGGGAAATGCATGGGTTTGCCTTAGGAAACAAATCCCATTGTACTGTGCATTTCGTTTTTCATTTCATGTTTATTCTACAAATTAAAATGTGCAAAATTAAAAATGAGCACACCAACATCTATGTTTATTGCCTGGGAGGTATACGAATAAAGTGTAGTACATCCAGCCATATGCACAGGTTTGAAGGGATAAGGGAAGGGGTTACTTTGAGAAGTCTCATGGCAGGTTGATCAACAGATACAAGTGGCTGAAGTTTTGTGCAGGTCATGAGGCCTTGTCCCATTATAAGTCCCTTTATTATTTCAAGGCAAGCTAACTATAGTAGTGTTCACCGGCTGTGCCAGTCCCCAGTCGGTACGCTGACATAAATCTCACTTTTCTTCCACACAGAAAGAAAGAACGGAGAAGCTGGTCATCTCTCCTCTCACCCAGCTCCTGACCATGTTTGCTGGCCCACACAAACTGGTGCAGAAAAGGTTCGACAAGCTTCTGGACTACCATAACTGCACTGAGAGGGCTGAAAAGCTGAAGGACAAAAGGACCTTAGATGAGCTTCAGTCTGCCAGGAACAACTACGAGGCTCTGAACGCCCAACTTCTGGATGAGCTGCCCAAATTCCATAACTACGCCAAGGAGCTGTTTGCTAGCTGTGTGCGTGGCTATGCCAATGCACACTGTAACTTTGTAAAGTATGCCTTGGAGGAGCTAAAGCCTCTACTAAGTGTAAGTTGTGTATTTGATTTGTTCTATCTGGCTGTCAGCCACAGGCTCTTATAGTGAACCCTCTGAGGATAGAAGTTTTAGAGAGGGCATTGCGGACAAGTTTTTAAAGGTTCAGGTTCCAGGGCTATCATCCGGCTATTACACTTGACTGAGAAAGCAGAATGCAACCAGTGAAGTCTGAACTCCCATTCCACCTACTTGTTCTAGGGCAGTGACTTATGACTTTGTGGTGACAGGATCAAGATGATAGTTGTGGACTCTGCACCTTTTAATACAAGCCATCAATAGTAGCCAGGTTTTAGGATCCACCATGTCTAGTTTGTGTCAAATTGTGCTTATAGGCAAGCCATAGACAAAGCTGTGTTTGTGGAATGTAGATTTTACTTCACAATGTTGTGTATAGGTTGTGTAATAGGTGTGCAGAGATCGTTCAGTGGGCACAGCTGTGTCTGTGGGATCTGGCTTACACTGCACAATGTTGTGTATAGGTGTGCAGAGATTGTTCACTAGGCACAGATGTGTATGTGTAATGTACAATGCTATGTATACGTGTGCAGAGAGCATTCAGGTAGGTACAGTTGTGCATATGAAATGTAGACTTTACTACACAATGTTGTGTATAGGTGGGCAGAGATCATTCAGTAGGCACAGATGTGTGTGTGGAATGAGACTTTACTACACAATGTTGTGTATAGGTGGGCAGAGATCATTCAGTAGGCACAGATGTGTGTGTGGAATGAGACTTTACTACACAATGTTGTGTATAGGTGGGCAGAGATCATTCAGTAGGCACAGCTGTGTATGTGGAATGTAGATATTACTGCGCAATGTTGTGTATAGGTGTGCTTAGTGTAGGCATATTCAGTTGAGCACAGTTTATAAGTCCCGATCTCCACACATGGAAACAAGGTAAGTAGTAACAGGCAGTGGATAAAGCTGATAAGTGGTTAGTCTTGTATTGGGGTGGGGAAATATTTGCTTATCCTGGAGCGAGTTGCCTGAGCCCCAGACCCACAGACCTAGCCTTTTATCATATCTTTTACCCTTTTAGTATTACCAAAATATCTATAGCCATGTGTCAGAAAGATTGGCGGGAGCTTCGGGTTATATTGCCTGCTCTGAGAATCTTGATCTAGCCCATATCAATACAACCTATGAATATACTGTTTGTCCAGGAAATGCTTTTCTGAGTGCACATAGAACACACAGTTTATATAGCTGCAGGAAGTGACTTCACTTGGTTAATAATAAACAGTTGTCGGTTACCTTTAGAGAAACTGTGTTACTCTTAAAAGGACACACAGCCAAATGTTCTTGTGTGTTATAAAGTGATGTCCTGCATTGCACTGGCATTCATTCAGGGGACTTCTGTGACACAAGATTATTCCTACACCCATTGCCTCTGCTGAGGGAGAAACAGGGCTGCCATTGCTAACTGCCTTTCATTTATGTAAATCATTAAAACAGCATGCAGATCAAAGCTAGGAGAAAAGTCAGAGCTGCTAATCAGCATACTTGTCCAAGGTCGGGGACACAGAAGGTACTGAGCATGAGAAAGGGAGCTAGTATTCATGAGAGGTGGGCAAATGCGGCCTCTATTTGTCTCTCACTAGAAGTTTCTTTTAAACTTTTCTGGAAATGAAAAAAGTTTTTTTTCCTATGAGATTTGTGTTGAAATCTCTGAAATTCCTGTTCTGTTTATATTCTGCCATTTTGCTCAGCATACAGTTTAATGTAAATGGTGTTTCCTGTTTGAGTTCTGCTATCGGCACTATACATCATCTGATACATTGTTATTGTAAGCTTTAAACCAGGATTGATTGTTCATGAATGTGTGTCTGTTTCCAGCTGTTGGGCATCGGTGGGAGAGAAGGGAACCTCATCGCCTTATTTCAGGAGGAGCACAGTAAGGTCCTCCAGCAGCTTCAGGTCTTCACCTTCTTCCCAGAAAATCCTCCCCCGGCCAAGAAGCCTTTTGAGAGAAAGACTATTGAGCGTCAGTCTGCTAGGAAGACCGTACCAAGCCCAGTGAGTAATTCTATGCTCTGTCCTGTTACCTAATATTATGTTGTCTTCATTCTGTTTCCCGATATGAGGAAGTCTGTCCTTCTAACTGTGTCTCTTCCCTTAGGCCAAATACATACCACAGACGGATGAACATCGGGCACTGTTACTCACTCGTTACCCACCAGAAAAACTCTTCCAGGCGGACCGCAACTTCAATGCTGCTCAGGATTTGGATGTGTGCGTTCAGGAGGGCGACCTAGTCGGTGTTATTAAACAACAAGACCCGATGGGGAGCCAAAACCGATGGCTGGTAGATAATGGAGGTGAGGGGGCCTCATTTGTCTTTCTTTATGGTTAGTGAATATGTGTCATCTGAATCGATCTAGGCAAGGCTGGATTTACCATTAGGCACAGTTTGCCTGTGCAGAGGCTTTCCCCTGTGTAGTAAGGGGACTTCTTTTTATTCCCATCATCAGTAGAAATACAGTCATCAATTATAACCTTCCTAACGAGTATGTGAAAGATCTGCCCAAAAAACATAAACAGAGGGCGAAGGACTGGTCTTTAGGCTCGCTGCAGCTGATCTTTTCTCATTACTGATTTACCATGCCTTCTTCTACACTGTGTCTGTGGGAAAGAAGCCATCTTGGTAAAGGCAGGGCTTTGCTTCCTCATTCCAAGGCTGCTGGAACACCCCACTCTCTTGGTGATCTGATGACTTGTGGGGTCATATTGAGGAAACTGATGCAAAGGTAGAGGAAGCACAGACCCACAGAAAAAATGAGGAAGACGGGGAGATCCTTGCAGGTACAGCTTCCTCTCCAGCAAGGGGAACAGTGAGCAGCACACAAAAATGGGCACTATTTGTGCAGCCTGTTTTATTGTTCATTTGCATATTGTCAAGTGTGTACCACTTAGGGTTCAGTGGAGCCATAGCAGAAGTGTCTGTCTGAGCCATGTGTCTACAAATGGTCAATATACATGTATAAATGAGTCCTCAGGGCACCTCTTGCAGTAGTAGGAATATTATATATTATAGTAGGACTGGTCTCTGACCTGTCTTTCCTCTTCCTTTCACAGTCACAAAGGGATTTGTTTACAGCTCATTTCTGAAGCCATATAATCCTCGACGCAGCCACTCCGACGCTTCCATCGGCAGCCATTCCTCCAATGAATCCGGATACGGTGGCTCTTCTCCTATTTTTACAAGGCAGAATAGCAACAGCACTTTATCCATCAACCCAAGCAGCTCCACTGTGTCCTTCACCAATACCTCCACTCTAAAATCCTCCTTGGACACACCAGTAACAAGTAGCATAACAAGCAGCATCCATCCATTGGATCCATATGCTCCATCCAAAGCCAACTCGGCTGTGGACGGCGCCTCTAAAAGAGCCAGTGATACGGACTCTGGAATATCTGCCCAAGCAACAGAGAAGGAGCAGAGACACTCAAGAGAAAGCTTAAATGACTCTGCCCAACAGATGGACCCTAAAAGACGGGGCAGCCAGGCGGAAAATGGAAGTAACTTAACATTACCAAACAACGGAGACAAAGGGCATGTTTTCACCAATCGCAGGGCGCATAGGCAGAAGGACCCACCTACAGCAACAGAGACAGAAAAAGATGGCTCTGAGCTAGAAGGGAACCAGGTAAGGCTGGATGGGGCTTATTATCTAAAATTGTAGTATAACAAGTCTACCTGCTGATAAAATCTGGTATTGCACCGTGTGTGTGTGTGTGTCAGTTCAGGCTGATGGTGTGGGGGATATTTTCTTGCTACACTTCGGACCTCTGATGATATTATGTCAATATGGACCAAAATCTCTGTTTCCAACACCTTGTTGAATCTATGCCATGAACAACTAAGTTCTGAGGGCAAAAGGGGGTCCAACCCGGTACTAGGAAGGTGTACCTAATACTGTGTCCGGTGAGTGTATATATATTATGCACACACATACTAGATATATACAGGGCCAGATTTACTCTCTCTGCTGCCCCAAGGCCAGGTTCCTAAATGCGTCCCCCTCC
>NW_017306270.1:2937804-3047665 GCF_000935625.1 Nanorana parkeri | reverse complement strand
GGAGCAGGCTGCATACAAGTGATGTCGGCGACCTCGCCGGGATGACTTGTACAAAACAAGTGGCGGCTTCCCCACTGTACATTTAGCTCTGCTTGCCCAAAGCAGGGCTAAATGTAGAAAACAACTACCCGCCCGGTGCCAGGAACTGCATGTCCTGGGCATCGGGGGAATAGGGGAATTCCACACCCCTGCTGCCCCTCTACTCCCTGCTGCTCCAATCCGGCCCTGGATATATAGCTATAATCATGTGTGTACTTAGGAAGATATAAACATAAAGACATAAAGGGTTTGTCAGGTTTTATTGCTATTCACCTGCAGGGTTAGACAGTCCTCTTTCCCACAAATATTTAAAATGTGTTCATTTTAGATAGCACCTGGTCCACATACCAATAACAGGAAGGAAGGAATAGGAAAGGGATAGGTGCCTAGTGGAAATACAGGCAGAAATGCAAAACCTGACAAAGGTTCGAAGTCCTCCCTACTCTATCCAAAACTAGAAACAAAATTGGGTAAACGTCACCTTTAAGTGTTCTGAGTCATGTTTTTTAGGAGTGATATAAGAGCTCTCTATCCCTGGATTAAGGATCCATATCTTGGTGCATTTAGCTTTTCTCCTTTCATCACCTGTAACGGAAGCCCTTTTGCAGGTTGGAAGGCGGCACCTGTATATCTCCCACAATGAACTAAATTACAATCCGGACTTATAAGGACTCTTAAAGGAGAACTATGGGGTTAAGTCTTTTCCCCATAGTTCTCCTTAGGGTAACGAGAGGACACAAACTAGCGTCCTCCCGTCACCTTGGCTCAGTATACCGCAAGCAGCAGCTCGTATACTGAGACGCTGAAGCGGATCCCGACAATTGTGCCAGGATCCGCCCAGCTGCGTGACTGACAGCTGGCTCTGCCTATCTAGAGGCAGAGCCAGCTGTACCCGCCCCCTCCCCGTCCGATCCACCAGTCAGCGCTGGCGAATCGGAGGGGGGAATCCAGCCCCTCCCCTATCACGGTAGAGAGCCGTGACAGGATCGAGAAGTGAGCGAACGCCGGTATGTGTTCGCTCACCTCCCGATCTACTGAGCCGACCTGTGACAGTCTCATTGTCACAGGTCGGCTAGAACTATGAGGTGAGTGAAAAGCACTCACCTCATAGTTCTCCTTTAAGATAAAACCTAAATGACAGGCGACTCCTAAATAGTATTCATTGTTCCTATTATTTATTGCTGATGTGTGGCTGGGACTGTCCACATCTATACTGGGAAGCTGCTGTGTTAGCTGTGTTGGCAGACTGCTGCTGTGATAAGTAGATAAGATATGCGCTCAAAGTGACTGCCATGGATGGCGCCATGCAGAACCTCAGAGGTGTGACGATAGGTCGCCAGCACTCAAAAATGCAAAGAAAGTGTGTATTGCAAATAATGTTACATAGGTCAAAATGGCAACATTTCAGGGCCGCGCAGGGTCCCTTCTTCAAGGCGACAACAATAATGCACCCATGCGTGGCCCCAAAACGTTGCCATACTTTCTTAGCATTTTTGAGCGCTGGTGACCTTTCTTCACATCTCTGATTACGTTATATACACTGTAAAAAATTTAGCTACAATTAGCAAAAAACCTACAAGGTTGTGGATACTTCACACACATCGCACACATATTTGTAAATGCGTGTATACGCGCGAACTGTATGCAATCCCAGAATGCATACAATACGCAGAAATTCCGAGCCCGGATGCATCTCGGTTCCATTTTGTTTTGAGCATCTTTACGCAGCGCAAAAATACAGCTTCATACACAGCTATGTGTATGGGGCCATTTATTTCCATATGCTGCATGTGGCAAAAAACGCTGCAAGCATCTATACGCAGCGTATTATACGGCCGTGGGAATGAGGCCTTAATGATTACAACAACTTAACAAAATGACTAAAGTAAGTGCTGTTAAAAGTGGAACTGGAAACTGTGCCAAAAAAGACAGGCAGAGGACAAAAGACTAGTCACAAGTATTGCCTGTAGGCTCTCTGCGGCTGATCTTTCCCCATTACTGACTTACCATTCCTTCTTCTGCACTTTGTATGGAGGCGGCCATCTTGGTAGAGGCATGGTTTTGCTACCTCATGTCAAAGCCTCCATCGAGGAGAACAGTGACCTGCAAACCAGTGACCTTACCAAATCTCTCTCCAAATTGAATGATACCAGCAGTGAGAGGCAGCAGTGCCTTAGATCTCACACTGCAGGTTGTATGCACAAGAGAGCCTCGGCACCCTCACATACCAGGAGGTACACTGCACCAAAAATACAGAAAGCCAAGTTGCCTTGACTTATTTTTTACAGATATTTTGTCTTGAATTCCTCTCCAGTGCACTTGGAATGTGCCACCAATGCTGCTGTTTTAGAACAATACATGAATTAATCTGTAATTAAAAAAAAAAATCAACTCAAATAGACTTGCTGTATTTTTCTTGACGACATTTCGCTGGTCACCCGACTAGCTTTTCCAATTCACAAATGAGAAAGCTAGTCGGTTGACCAGCAAAACGTCTTCAAGACAAATACAGCAAGTCCAGCTGCTTTTATTTCTTTTTATTCTTACAGATATACCATGACCTGGATGTATGAGATCCTTCACAGACAATACATGAATCTTCATACACTGGGAGATGTGTACTTGGAAGATTCATGGGCAGGTGTTCTATCAAAGATTGTGGCTGCGTTGGAATGTGTGACCGGTCACGTGGTCACACATTTTAACGTAATCACGCCCAGTTTTTCTGCGGTAAAATATGTGACCGGCAAAAGGTGAAGCATTCCAAAGCTTTCTCAGCTGTTCTCCTGCACAATGCCGATCTGCCCTGGAACAGCTGATCGGTCCTGAAATCTCACTTCTATCCGACTTTGTGAGCGCGATCTCCCATTCCACAAAGTCAGATAGAAGTGACATTTCAGGACCGATCAGCTGTTCCAGGGCAGATCGGCATTGTGCAGGAGAACAGCTGAGAAAGCTTTGGAATGCTTCACCTTTTGCCGGTCACATATTTTACCGCAGAAAAAGTGGGCGTGATTAGGTTAAAATGTGTGACCATGTCACCGGTCACACATTCTATCGCAGTCACAAACTTTGATAGAACACAGGAAGTGCAGCAGGGAAATTGTTACTGTTAGGTTGTAGCGTGGCTGAATGCCGACCTCTAGTGGACAAATATAATATTGCATCTATTTAAAACAAACCTATGACTCGATCCATCCTGTAAAGTAGAAGAAGTTTGTATTTATAATCTAAAATCCGATCTAATGTCTTCCCTGGTAAATTCCTCAGGATGATGCCACAGGGCCCAGTCATGCCAGTCGCCTTTGCTTTGTATAATACTGACTTTGGGTTTTAGGTCTATCGCTGTATTTGTATTGTTGTTGGAAAGTGATAATAGTCATTTGTGTCTCAATGTATCTTTGCAGGTTTACTATGTGCTGTACTCCTTTAAAGCGCGCTCTCCCAATGAACTTTCGGTATTGGCCAATCAGAGACTTAGGGTCCTGGAATGTGAAGACATGAACGGGAACAGCGAATGGTGGTTGGCTGAAGTGGAAGGGAGGCGCGGCTACGTGCCATCCAATTACATCCGGAAGACAGAGTACACGTGAGATGGTTCTACAGAAGCCCGAACCTGGATTTCACAACACTTAGAGGACATTTTGTGCCTTTTTTTCCCTCCGGGATGACGGTTTTCATTTGTTTGCTGCTGATATCACTTGAACAATATTTACCCAGAATGTGGTTTTCTACTATAGAACTTGCAATCAGCTATTGCGTCCAGAACGGAAGACAGGATTTTGTTTGCATTTACTCAGACTTGGTGCATTGTATTGACTCGAGAACAAAGTTAGAAAAAGGGGGCGGAGTCGGGAAGAGGCTTATTAGGTAAAGGCGTGGCATTTGGTGGGGGAGTGGCTTGAAGCTGTAGAACTACAAGTCCCAGAATGCCAGACGAAGCCTGGTAGCACCTGAAGGTCCGCTTCCTTTATTTTACGATCATTTAAAATGGGGCTCATTTATGAATACAGGAGCAACAATTGAGATGCTGTTTTTGGCAACCAATCAGGTTCTGCCTTTTTAAAGGAACAAGGTTTCTGATTGGCTGCGTTCGCTCCAGTACTCATAGGTCTTCCCCAGCGTGTTCACATAGCCAGAGCAGATAGTCACAGGCCTGTGCTGTGATGGAGTTTTGTGTATTAAATACACCGCGAATGTACGACATCCTTCCACTTCACAATCTCTTTTTTTTCTAATATAAACATATGCATTTGATAGACATAATAACAGAAAAAGGCGCAAAGGAGTTTTTAGAGCAAAGCGCACTTGTGTTTTTTTCCCCCCTTTTCTCTGCTTTGGGTGTCATTTACCAGTCCAGTAGCACATTTTGCTGTGCATTGATTGGTTAGCTGTCTGAGTGATAGTCCCGCCCACAAGAGCGTTTGTCCAGCTTGTGGTTGGCTTGCACACATCAGAGCAGGCAGCACTTTTTCCCCTTGATTTCACCTAAAACCAATTCCCACAAATACAAAAGATCCGCTTTACTCATTTCCTTAAAGTGACTGTCTACTTATGCACAACTCTGCCCTCTGCTCATCCTGCCATCTTCTCCCGTGGTGACTCTACGCGTGACAGCTCTAAGGGTCAACCACTGGGGGCTGGACAAGGTTATATATCTGGGGTCACCTATACGTCAGTTTGCCCTCTGCAGACAGCTCCTGTAGGGCGCCCCTAGCTCAGTGAAGCTGTGAAGGAATACTGATGTATGATGTCACCAAAAGAGGACCTGTCCTATGAAATGAATGGCTAGGAGAATGTTTATAATCAGCCCACCATTTACATACTCTTCAGTGTCTAGTGATTACACTATTACAGTATTACTATTCTTACATGAATATTTTCAGTTTCCAAGAAATGTAAAGCTATTTGCAGCCAGTATCATCCTCATAATGAATCACAAAGTTATGGTGCAGGTTTCCATCTTAAAGGGCCGATCCACCCCCAAACTGGTGTTTCAGCTTTGGGTCCATGCCTGTGGGTTGCATGACTGGTGGCCTGCAGATCCTTGGGCAGATATCTGAATTTAAAGGTTTATCATACTTTTCAATGAATGTGTGCGTTATGTATACTGTACAGGAAACCTTATCTAATCATTTCTTTTAGAAAAGCACAGATACCGATAATAGTTTCGGAATCGGTGCCGATACAGAGTATGTGGGCGAGTACTCGTACTCGCCGAAATGCCCCGATACCAGAACTTCCGTTCAGAGGAAGATTTCCTCCGCCTGGCAGTGCCGTAGGGGAACATGGACCGGCTTCCCGGCCAATCAGCAAGCCAGGTGGCGAGTAATGACACGCCTCCCGGCAGCCTGATTGGCTGGGAAGCCAGCTTTCCAGCCAATCAACATGGAGCCGGCTTCCCAGCCAATCAGGAAGCAGGGAGGTGTGTGATTACTCGCCGCCTGGCTTGCTGATTGGCCGGGAAGCTGGCTCAATGCTGATTGTGAACCGGCTTACCAGCCAACCGATCCGGCCAAACAACATGGAGCCGGCTCCATGCCAGCGGATGCACCGGTATCGGTACTTAGTATCGGCGAGTACCAAAAGCAAAGTATCGGTACTCGTACTCGATAACGAAAAACCGGTATCGGTGCATCCCTAGTTTCTTTCTATATAAATACTGTATGCAGCACAGCTTACAAAGGTCCGCCACATGGGCTCTGTATCCTGCATTAGGCTCCGGGGCAATGAGGGGCAGAGTGTTTCAGGAAAGAATACCAACCCAGAGACAGACCTCACCTCTCCTGTCTTTGGCTCTATGTATAAACCTGTCCTAAAGGTATCCCACCGCACTCCGTATCGGAGAACCCCTTAGGGTAGGTGCTAAAAATGACTGTGGATGGCGCCTCTTGAATGAAGTAACAGGATGTCACCAGCACACCGAAGATATATGTCAAAGCAAACATTCTTTATTGATGCATATTGTCACACAGATGGCAGCGTTTCGGGGCCATGCAGGGTCCCTTCATCAAGCTCAGATCCTGCGTGGCCCCAAAACATCACCATCTATGTGACAAAATTCTTCAATGAAGGACATTTGCTTTGACCCATATGTTGGGTGTGCTGGTGACATCCGGTTACTCCATGTATAAACCTGTCCCTACTGATGGGGATACAGAGTCTGAGCTGATCTATACACAGGATCTGCTCTGTGCTGGTTGCTCAGTGTTGTATGCCATTCATAGACCAAGAAAAGGAAACCGGTCATTGACCCTGGCACAGTATACAAATCAACTAGTTCAGGCACGCAACTGTGCTCAATGGATATCTAAACCCAAGAACAACAATGCAATATATTGCAGCCTGCCAGTACGTAGATGTGGTAGCCACATTCATTTTTTCCCAGGCTAAGAAAAGAACACGTTTCTGATCTTCCCAGAAATCCAGTGTCCTTGTAACTTCCTGTGCATTAAACTGAAATCTCAAACAATATCATCCTTTCCAGCTACACAGACTACAAAGCAATACCCCTCTATGTAAGGGCAATGTGGTAAGAGCTGTGCTTGTAGTGTACATCAGAATAGCCTAGGGTGACAATGCTGCTCCTCTGTAGATACAGTGGAGCAATTTATTGTTGTCACCCTAGGACAGGAACTGTGTTAGTCGGGGTCACCAGTTGAAAATAAAGGTATAAAGTCTTTGTTTTTAAAAGACAGGGCAAAAAAAAACTAATGCAGCCACCACATCGAAGGACTGACTAGCTGCAATATATGTCAGTTTGGGGTTTACATACTCTTTAAATGTGCAGTTATTAATACATTCATTCTTTCCTACCTATAGAACTTGTTAGCATTGAAAAAGCTTCTATGAAGGTCAAAGTCTGAACAATACCATTACATTTATTCTATAGAATGACAGGTGCTCTTGAAGACTCTTGCTGGCATTGTGGAAGGGTTGGGTAACCCTTCCACAAAGACAATGATGCAATCTCCTGTGAAGGGAAGCATAGTGTACCGTGTAGCACACAGGCTGGGCAGCTCGTAGCGAAGGGCAGACAGATATACAGACAGACGGACTTCACTACTGAAGAGGGTTTACAATCCGGGTTCAGTTCTCTTCCAATTCCACGGATGTATTTTTTTCATCTTGTATATGTGTTTAATAAAAGAATAGCCTTTGCACATTTTCTGATAGGCACCTTTTTAGGGGAGACCATTTCTTTACTGATCAGTGTTCTGTTTAGAACAAATATTTTCTGATACAGTTTTGTGTATTTTTATACAGTTATTTTATCTTTTTTTCCCTCTGACAGCAGAAAACAAAAGCGGATTCTGCTTCTTTTTACTAGAGGCTGCGGTTCAGTGAGGAGAGGCGAGGGTGATTCCATTGTGCAATGCTATGTTGAACCAATAAACCTCAAATATGACAATAAATATACCTGTGTGTGTATGTGTTCCTGCAATGACAGGGTCTGGTCTAAGACGGGCCTGTGAATGGTTTTATATTATTTACAGTCTGGAAGAAATCTTCCATTTGGTCATCAAGCAATACGAAAGTAGAAAAGTTAATTCATTGTAAAAGGTTAAAGGGTCAAAAAATAAATCTGTATTTCTATATTGAATTTCCATAAGTTCCATCCCACTTCTACTAACCAGATCCATCTAGAAGTTTGTAAACTTACTGAAGATGCCCATAGGATGGACTTTCTTGTGTCACCATTCTAAGGCTGCCGACTGAATTATAACTCAACTTCTGAACAATGTAACATCAGCATTGTGTGCTGGATGCAATGCATGATGGGATATGTAGACATGAGAAATGGAGATTACATCACATCAAGCAGCAGGGAAAGAGACGCAAAGCACGCTGGGAATCCAGGAAGTTGATGGAATTGATGGGCAGACGGAAGGCAGCGCTCACTACATGAAAGGGATTTTTTTTTCATGTAAGCTTTGATTGTATTATGAAAAGCACCTCCAGTATGTATTCCTATTACAACGCTGAGGTCATAACAGGAGAGGATATGCCGGGACTTTACCACTCCTTTAAATAAATGAAAGTGTATGTAAAACCAAAACCTTTTTTCTTAGTTTGGGAAAGTGTTTTATTACTGTCCTTGTCCTCGATCAGCTGATTCCACCTGTCTGTTTGTCCAGGTGACCATTGTGTCTAATCATTTTGTATTGTGCAAACTGTTGGTGCTCTATAAATCCTGTATAATAATTAGGGATGCACTGATATAGATTCTAGTATCGGTATCGGCGCTGATACCGAGTAATTGGGCCCAAATTCTCCGATGCCTAGCTCGATACTCGAGCTTCTTTGTATCAGGATGCTGGGCGGCGAGTCATTACATGCTTGATTGGCCAGGAAGCCGGCTCCATGCTCCCTCGTCACTTGGGTTCCTGGTTTTCCAGCCAATTAGCAGTGTGTAATGACTTGCCGCCTAGCCCTTCTGATTGGTCGGGAAGCTGGCCTATTAGGAAGCCAGACGGCGAGTCGTATCTGCCCCCCGGCTTCTCGATTGGACAGAAAGCCGGCTCCATGCTGCCTCGTCACCTGGTGACGAGGCAGCATGGAGACTGCTTCACTGCTAAGCGGAAAGCCCGGTGGCGAGTCTTTACACGCTTCCCGTCCAATCAGGAAGCCAGGTGGCGAGTCATTATACGCAGCCTGGCTTCCGGTATCTGTATTCGGTATCGGCAAGTACCAGGGAAAAAAATATCGGTACTCGTTACCGAAAAAAACGGTATTGGTGCATCCCTAATAATAACTATAATACAGAAAGAAATGGGGAAATCCAAAATGTTATAGTTGTTAAAATAAGGAAGAAAATCATGATGCTGTCAGCTAGCAGGTGTCCAAGTTCTTGGGAAGCACAGAGAAGTAGCTCTCTTTAAAGGCTGTAATCCATGATGGGCCTGGCTTGGCTTCCTGCCCCTCACCATGCAGACAAAGCACAATTGTAGAAGGCATAATTAGTGTGAGTGATGGCATTAAAACCCAAATCATTAAATGGGGGTAGGCAATCTCAGCACTCCAACTGTGGTAACACTACAAATTCCGTCATCCCTCTGCCTCGGGGGGTCATGTCTGTGGCTGTCAGTTGTGCAATGCCTCATGGGACTTGTGGTTCCACCACAGCTGGAGCATTGAGGTCGCCTACCCCTGTACTAAACGCGTTTTATTCTATTTGCCCAAAGGGGATTTGATCATTGCTAAGCAGAATAATTATCTTAAGAGGCAGAGCCCTTTAATTACCAGGAGTTCAATGTCTCTTCCTATGAAAGTTGTTCTAACCTCATTCACATAACCCAGCGTCTAATATTTAGTAGGCTGGAACGTTTCAATTCCTCTTTTAGACAAACCTGGTACAAAGCACACAGTGGTTTCTTCTAAAAAAGGCTTTCATGTATATTTAATGTACATAATACATGTAATCAACACTGTTATATATGTTTATATTACATTAATACAATTCTATATTTTTATATTATGTATTTTTGGGAATCTGTGAGTTTGGCTTTTTGTGTGCTGGACTTTCACTTTATTAAAGCACAGAGCCAAAGCTTTGTTTTTCAGTTTGGATAGAGTAGGGAGGCATTAAAACCCCCATCTAGTGTTTATTGCCACTTGTGTTCTTGGGGGGAATTTCCTTTAACTGCTGCCTCTGAGATACAACAGGAAATGAAAGGAAAATCCTCTCTTGGACCGTCACTGGAACAGTTCTAGGAAGTAGACATGTGCACCAGCAAAAAATGTGTTTAGTTTCGTTTTGATTCGGATTTTCGTTATTTTGTTTTTCATATCCGGGTCCGCAATTGAATTCTTTGCGGGATTCGGATTTGAACGAAATTCGTTAGCAGTAGTCGTTTTTCGGATTCTGGTCCGCAATTAAATTTGGATTCGGACTAAATTCGTTAGCGGTAGTCCGGGTGAAATTTTGTTTATTGGACGAAATTTCGTTAGCAGCAAAGTGACATTAGAAAAAAAAATGTTTTTTTTTTTACAGTCTGCAGAAGATGAAAAAAAAAAAAGCGTGATGTTCCCCCCCAATTCATACCAGACCCTTCGACCGGACTACCGCTAACGAATTTTCGGGAAATTGAGAATCTTCTGCAGACTGTAAAAAAAACAACATTTTTTTTCTAATGTCACTTTGCGGCTAACGAATGTCCGTCCAATAAATTAAATTTCGACCGGACTACCACTAACGAATTTCTGGAAATCGGGAATTCGGATTCGTTATAGCTGTAATTCGGAATTCGGATGCATCCGAACTTCCGAAATTTCATCTGAATTTTGATTCGTTTAAATTCGTTTTAACTGTAATTCGGAATTCGGATGCATCCAAATCTCAGAAATTCTGAAAATTCGTCCGAATTTCGATTCGGAATGAAACGAATCGCACATGTCTACTAGGAAGATTCCCACTCTATTCCCATTCAGATAACAACTCAAAAGTTGGGATTATTCCTATTTTTCAGTCCTGGAGATAATGGTCACCAGTACAAATAGATGGGTAACTCTCCCCACTGGGGACACACAGCAATACATCTCTTAGTAGAGACTCTAACACTTTGCCTTCCTTACCCTGGCTTTACATACACTTTAATGTTCTGTTTCCAGCATTGTGTGGTTTGGCTTCCCCTAAGTGAGCCACATCATTACAAAACTCGCACAAACCTGAGGCCTCTGGATGCTGCTTTCTGCAGGTGACCTGACCTGGGACCAGATATTCAGCATGGCGAGCTGGCCATGGATATTCATGACCTGGGAGTTGTAAAGAAGAAAATCTTAATGCACTCCTTACCGGATATTCCCAGTGATGGGGGGGGGGGGGGGGGGGGGGGCGTGTTGCCTGCAGGGACAGAGGAGTCAGCGCTGGATCGGAGAGCCGCCGCAGCGCTGGAGAGAAGGCTGAAAAGGACTGGAAAGAAGAGGAAGATCGGATTAAGAGACATCATTTAAGGTAAGTGTTTTACTTAACATTGGGGGGAGGGGAAAGAAATTTGACTTTAATGTCACTTTAAAAATGCATTCAAGTACCTTACCTATTACTGCTCCAAGCGGCAGCTTTGTGAATAGACCCCTTAGTTTACTAATTTATATTGAGATTGTAGTCCATCAGGGGAGTGACTACTTTACAACACACACAGCGACCATGGGGAACACAAGTAACCACCCTCCAGAACAAAGACAAGTGTCAGCACCAATTCATAGATGATTTGAGGATCTACAGGCGAGTGATACACAAATAAGATACAGTTTTGTTAATAGTTGAGGTACTTGAATGCATTTTAAGATTGAACTCCGGAGTTCAGTGTCACTTTAATCTTGGCAGCCAAACCTCTGTTGTTCTACATACATGGACACATGTAGGGTTATCCTATACATCCAGATGATGGGGATCTACGCTGTCTCTGAACTATCCAAGCAGACTCTTTCCAACCCTCTGCTGAACAGTATCTCTTGGATTGGTAGAGAAAGGGTTTAATGACACGTTCTAGATATATTGCCCTATGGTATTTAGAAAGATATGTTTCATACATCCTTAGACAAAGTCAATGTATCAATTCACAACAATGTATCAGTTCTTTATAAACAGAAAAAATATATAATAGCTCTATGTATGAAATATTCATGGATCCATTTTATACAAACTACACACATTTTATTGTAGAAGAGAATGTTCACTTCTACAGTACAATAAAAATGAAATTATGATGACAATAACTCAGTGGGGAAGATTTATTAAAACTGGAGCAGACAAAATCTGGAGCAGTTGCCTATAGCAACCAATCAGCTTCTCTCTTCAGTTTGCTCAATTATGCTTTCAAAATGAAAGAGAGAAGCTGATTGGTTGTCATGCACAGCTGCTCCAGATTTTGTCTGCTCCAGTTTTCATAAATTCCCCTCACTGTGTCTTGAGTTATAATAATAATTTCACATTTCTATTACAGTATTTTCTACACAGTTTTGGCAGTCAGTCTCCTTCCTCAATAACGTTTTAGTTAAAGAGACTTTGTCACCAACTTTTTAAAAAAATGCAGGTAAACAACACAAAAAAAAATCAAGTATTTCAAATGCTTATTCACAGTGTTTTTTCTTTCCATTATTTTTTTTTATTCACTTGAAATATGCCTCTGAGCATGCTAGAAACGTTGACTTCTTCAGAAAAGTCTACACTCCCTAGCACAGCTTCCTCCCTCTTTGCATGTGATAGCCCTCTTCTCTTCTGGGAGGGTCTAATTACTCTCTGTGTTGGCCCAGCTCCTCCCCTCCGCCCCTCACCTACCTACATAAAATTTTATATAGCTACCAGGGAAGGATTGAAGGGGGATTCTATAGAGGGTCACTTGAGTGACAGCTTTGGGGCTGCTGACATCACATCCAGATGGTGGATCACCAGCAGATTTGTGGGTGTCTATATAAGGGAGGCTTCTACAGGTAAATAACATGCAAAAATATGTTAAAGTGTAATTTCACTTTTTTACAAAATGTGATAAAAAGAATTTACCCGGAGCATTCTGTCACCTCTGCCCGTCCCCCGCGCTATTCATACAGTTTAGCTGTAGGATCCAGCATAGCACTTGCAAATAGCGAGCGCTCATTGGTCAGCATGGTCACATGACCACGCTGGCCAGTGGGAAGTGCTTCTACCCATTTTGAGAAAGCTGAATTACCCTTTAAATGCACATATCTTATGGGAAGATTTAAAGTGTATTTCCACTTTTGCAGCCAACATTTAACGTTGTTCTCTGTTTGGAATGCAAGGGGGCTGGAAGGGTCATTGTTACAATATTTAATCCCTGTCTGTATTGTGCTGACAGATCCCATTATCAGTTGTAAACTAGATGTGAACACTTTCAGTCCTAACAAAGGTAAAGATCTACAAGCATTGGATGTTAATGAGAGGAAGCTCTGCCTGTCTCTGGTCTTTCTATGGGGACAGACAGAGTTTTCTGTCACTTGGAAATTGAGGGAGAAGCTTGCAAAGGTTCCATCTACACACACACATCCAAAAGGTAAGAAATATTTTTCGGTATGCCGTGAGAATGGGAACACATAACAAACAAATATGACTGGAAAAGTAGAAATACACTTTAAAGCGTAGAATAATAAACCACTGGAAGATGATATTGTCTCCAGATAATCTGAGCTGAACCATTGATTTGCATTAATATAAGAGCGCAGTCATTGTCAACAGGACACATAACATGAATGGGCAGTGGTCACATATGTCCGAGTCATGTAATGTACACGTACACACTATAAAAAGAAAACACATTGATACGTTTTACATTATGATAACAGCATTCGCATTCATCTTGGTAAAAGATTCTCGATGCCCTTTAAAATGCATCATTATAAGAAATGCATTCGAAGGAATAATATACAGACAGCACAATTATAATCAGAAGCATTTAGGGGGTCATTTTAGAAAACTTTAGCAAGGTGAGATATTGGTGTCCCTATGGCCACCAAAAACTACCTTCCCTTTTTAATGATCACTTATGTTTTGTAATAGAAGGAAGAACATGTTCCGAGAAGGCAAAGTTCACAGTACTGCAGCCCTGCTGAACAATAGCAAGCTGTGAGAGGAGGCTGGGCCACATCTTGACTTTCTACAGGAAGTCCAGATTTGCATAATAGAGATCCCCCCCGCTTTCAGGCATCTCCAGAAGGAAGCAAAGTTAAGCCAAGTAGCTGAAGGTCTCTTATTGGATGGAAGTGGTGGTTTGGCAATGTTGGAAACCACTACAGGTACACTTTATATAGCAATGATAAACCATACTTCTATCTCTTTCAAAGTTGTGTCAAAATATGTGCTCGATGGATTCACCTTTTTCATGCAGGAAAGTATGAAGACTATATAGTCGGAAAATACAGCAGCTGTAGCTTAGAATTCAGTTTCATCTTCAGGAACCATTCAAAGTAAAACCACAACACTAATACAGAAGCACCATGTAGATTCCAAACCACGGATCCCACTCCCAGTGGTCATCCCCATTCCAATGGCACAAGTGTTATCTTAGTCCGCATGTCACCATACTAGAATCCAACTTTTTCCTCCACGCTCCAGAAGTGCTCGTCGTTTTCAGCTGTGTTTAGTTCATTCGAGTTAATGGCATACAGCCCTCTGTGGCCGATGCGTGGTCTAACCACACATGGGCTGTATTGTTCATTCATCACAATGTGGTAGTGTTAGTACTCTCAATACCAGCATCTTTAGCCATAGAAGCAAAGTGTCCTCCTTTATGTAGGAGCGCCTCCGGCTCACCGTACTCTATGATTTTACCTGCATCCAGGACCATGACCCTGAAAAGAAAGACACAAAAAAATGTGGTTTAGTGCTATCAGCCATCGCATTGGGAATTATACCCAGATAGCAAGCAATTAAGCTGCAAGTTTGAAAATGACTTGCTAAACTGTTGCAGACTTGCCAAGCTTCACAATTTTGTTGCACAATTACAGCAAGTCTCCAGATCAACGTGCTTTGCAAAAGTGCTGTACACTTGCAGAGCTCTTGCTAAGACCTGCAGGACTCTTGCTGTAGACTTGCCAACAAATTCAAAAAGTGTCAACTAGAACTTGTGCTGCGAATGTTCTGCAAGTCTACAACTTGCCAGGAATGTGTGCAGCAAGTTAGCAAGTTACAATTTAACCCTGACAAAAGTTTGTGGCAAGTTATCCTTGCTATCTGGGTACTTATTCAGTTACATTATGTCTACCACACATCTTTTTGCAGACCTTTTAACCTTTACATTCCTCTGCAGTTTTTTTTGTTTTCCAGTGCTGAAATCTGACCACAAAAGCTTTAGGCCCCGTTCACACTGAGCGATGTATCGCGCGGTAATTCCCGCGATATCGTGGCTATTTACCGCGCGATATCGCTCTCCAATGCTTGGCAATGGGGCAAAGGGTCCTGCTGTCGCGGGTCGTGCGTCGCTACAGCAGGACCCTTTTTGGAGCTGATTTTGCCGCGATTCTAGCTTGCTCAATGCAAGCATTTGCGCGATATTGCGCGACAAATCGCGCGATATCGTGCAAAATGCAAATCGCGCGACAAACGCGCGATTTACGAATCGCGCAGTGTGAATGGGGCCTTAGGCTCTGTTCACACCTAGGCGTATCAATTACCGTATTTTTCGCTCCATAAGACGCACTTTTTTCCCCCCAAAAGGAGGGGGAAAATGTGCCTGCGTCTTATGCAGCAAATCCCGACGCCCGAGACATGCAGTTTCAGGCGCCGGGCGAGTAGTAGGAGTCACTGCTCGGCTTTAATACGAGTGATCTGATGAGATCACTCGTATTAATCTGATGAGATCATAGAAGCTGTGACAGAAGCTGTGACAGAAGCTACAGTCTGTCGAGTGCTCCATAAGGCGCACAGGACCTCCCTGCGTCCTATGGTCTGGTGCGTCTTATGGACCGCAAAAAAACGCACGTTTCCGAGGGCTACTTGGCTGTATCCCAATGGAAACGCCTGACAAAAACGCTGCAAAGAAGCTCATGTACCTTTTCAGGCGTAGGCCGTTTTGTAGCTCGTTCAGACGGGCTGAAATACGGCAAGGTGTGAACCATACCCATAGAAAACAATGGGATTTTCATGTTTGAGCGTTTTGTAGAGCGTCCGTAGAGCGTTGAACGCGCTACAAAACGTACAGGTGTGAACCAGGCCTTAGGTATGCATGTGTATCTGGAGCTACTACAGTGCTGGCCACAATCTTCTGGGCCCTGTACTGCGCTGTGGTGAGCAACTTCTTCTCTGCTCTGAAATAACTGGCTCACTCGCTTGGCACAGCGGCCATTCCAAGAACGCATAGTATTTTTGATCAATGAATACAAGGCGTTTTTTGATTGGACAAGAAGTGGTGACATCACAATCCGTCCCTCATGTAACCAGAGAACGCCTTGTATTCACTGATAAAAAAATACTTGGTGTTCTCTGAATGGCCGATGTACCAAGACTCTATGGGGGGAATTTAGCGAAACTAGAGCAGACAAAACCTGTATCGGCTGTGCATGGCAACCAATCAGCTTCTCTCTTTCATTTTCCAATCTTAACTGAACAAACTGAAGAGAGAAGCTGATTGGTTGCCATGGTCAACTGCTCCAGTTTTGATCTCCCCCTCTGTGTATTCAGAGCAGAGGGAAAGTCAAACAGTACAATGCAGTACCGGACCTGTGGACCCATGGTCAGCACTGTAGTAGCTCCGGCTGTACACGATCCCCAGTGGCCAATCATGAAAGACATATGCTTACTTACACTGGGCCAAGCTGGACCAATATAAATATGCATAAAAAGTTATACCTGTAGTTCAGGTTTAAATATATCCCTTGATGGCCACAATGTATATAAATCTACTTTATGTCACCAAACGCCTTTGCACATCCAGATAATACCTATAGTGGTGGTGACATCAGCACTGTACAGTGAGCAGAGGTCTAGGTGTGTCCCAGAAGGTCCTCCCACTACAGGCTGTCTGCAGAAGGTTACAGGAGACAAGACCAGTCAAGAAGAGCGTAGACCTGACTGGTCTTTATTAAAGAAAAGTGCTGTGAGTTGCTTTATGATGGATTACTGCACAAACCTTGAATAAAAGCAAAATCTCCCCAGTGGGGCACAGACAGAATAAACCCTGACAAAGGTTCCGACCCTTCCACACTCTATACACAGCAATAAAAACGGAAGAAGAACAACTGTCCTTACTTGTTGCTGTCCATGATTGTGTGCAGACGATGTGCGATGGTCAGCACCGTACAGTCTGCGAATTCGCTGCGGATTGTCCTCTGGATCAAGTTATCGGTCTCCAGGTCCACCGCCGCCGTGGCTTCATCCAGAATCAGGATTTTGGATTTGCGAAGCAAAGCCCGAGCCAGACACACCAGCTGCCGCTGACCAACACTACGCAAAACGACAGTTGTCAGTATATCACAGGTATGTTCAGTGCAGAACTATCCATCCAAATATGAAATACAATACAGTCATTTATATAAGTGGCCAAGGGAAAAATGGTTCTAGTTGCCCATAGCAATGAACAATCAGGCATAGTCTCTGAGAATGAAAAAAACTTGTTGCTACACAAGAAGTTCTTACTTTAAGGCTGAGTTCACACCTAGGCGCATCGAATGTCGCGTGTTTCGTGCCGAGCGTTTTTAACGCGATTCGCTGTAAAAAAGACGCGTGACAATCGCGCGTTTCCGAGAGCTACCTGGCTGTATCCCAATGGATACGCGCGGCAAATACGCCCCAAAGAAGTTCCTGTACTTCTTTGGGCTGTAAAACGCCCAGGTGGGAACCATGCCCATAGGCAATCATTGGTTTTCACTTGTTGAGCGTTTTACAGAGCGTAGGAACGCTCTGTAAAACGCCCAGGTGTGAACCAGGCCTAAGCATCTTTATAACTAAGGTATCTCATGTATGTGGTGGACCCACTATCTCTGTCTGGAGGATAGAACCTACAAAGCAAAGCTGTGTATAAAGGTCGTAACATACAGGGGGTAAATAGTTTTCTTTGTTACCCCTCTTGGTTTTCATCAATGGTCTATTTTATTGGCCTCTCTAGGTCACTCTAAAGAAAAGGGCTTCTGTCCTATCTGAATTATAGCTTTGAGTGGAATGTGGGTAAAATGTTATCTTCCTTTCCAATTCTGCCACCAGGATCCGACTCCTCTTCTGATCCCCTCCTTTCCCTGCTTCACCTTTTTCTGTCTGTTGGTGGTGAGGGAAGCTGATGGAGGACATTATGGATATCATTATGGTATTATTATGTGGGATTAATATTAGTACCACTACATCTTTTATCTCCAGTACTCATCCCTAGTAATGTACTGACAGCTCTCTTGCTGCCTGCCCTTGATACATACTTCACGTTAAGATCAATGACATGTATTGTCACAGTTGACACTGCCCGTTGCTACACAGAAAGTTAGCCGGGGGCCCTAAGTTGATATGGGGTCCTGTGATTTGTAGTTATGCCCCTGAGCTGCAATTGAGATGTTCTTAGGGTTCTCATTCACATTTTTGCACAACAACCCATATTAAGCTATGTTGACCATACCAGATGGAGGTAAATGGACACTCCTAACATTGTGTGTTCCATGTGAAGGGTGAAGGGCTGCTCCTGCACAGCAGTATAAAGATGTAGATATTACTCAAGTCTGTCTTACCTCAGGTTCTCTCCTCCCTCACTGACTGCATAGAAGAGTTTCTCCTCTAATCCTTCCACGTATGGCTTGAGATGTGAGAGTTCCAGAGCTTTCCACACTTCCTCATCTGTGTACTGGTCAAACGGGTCCAGATTCATTCTCAGCGTTCCAGAGAACAGAACCGGATCCTGTAAAACCACATCTGAATTCAGCATATGACATACCCTTAGAATTGCAATCTCCCTGCTTATCCATGCCTGTCAATAGTTAGCTAACCTAGGGAGTGTGTTCATCAAAAGGGAAGCCAAGGTTGGCTTTTTTTTATATTACAAAATACATAATGAAATATCCAGGGAGCCCATGTCTTCAGACTACTTCACCAGAAGAAAATCTGAACTGGCAGCACCCTTCATTAACCCAGTAAAGCTCTCGGAGGACATCGGAAAAAAGGTGAGATCTAGATATAAGTATGCAGTATATATAACGTATGTGCACTTCCTCTTATTATATCTATATATAGTGTAAGTATGCAGTATATATAATGTGTGTGCAGTTTTCGGGGACATATTGCCCTCTCTAGACCTTTACCTGAGGAATGATGGTCAGTTTCTTGCGGAGGTCATGGAGGCCGACGGTGGAAATGTCCTGGCCATCAACCAGGATTTGGCCACCTGCTGCTTCAATGATCCGGAAAATGCAGTTGGTGAGTGAAGACTTTCCAGCGCCTGTTCTTCCGACTATCCCCACCTGGAGGGCACAAATCCGAAGAAAAAGTAAAATGATTACATTTACTAAACAATAAGGGGTGATTTGACATCACAAGAATAGCAATGCTCCGCTGTAGACACAAGCACCTAAATATTCTACGAATATGCTCATTATGAGTGAAACGCGTCAAAGGGAGGAGCTCAGGTGGTCTGCTGTCTTTCTTCTTTGACTGTAATAAAAGAGGGGTTATTTAGGCTGAGCTAGACCAGAAAGCTTGTATTCCAATCAAAGAAAGAAATTGGGCATGTTTTTTCTTTAAGACCAGATTCTCTCAAGAAGATTCAGCCAACTAAAAACATATATTTCAGGTATAGATGCACTCTTATAAGCCTAATCACCCACTGTCATCTAACATGGTTTACCATCCTGTTGCTGTTCTACATTTTACACACAATGCTGGGAAAAATAGCAAATGAGGGATAAAATGGACAGAAAGCAAGCCAGTCTTATAAATACATGGGTATGAAAGTTTGTCTGCTTTAATAAATTAGACAAGCCAGGGACATGAGACTCCCTATCAAATGTAATAAGAAGATCCGGCAAAACCTGACATTGTAGGTCACATAACCTGCGCCAAATCTGCAATATGGCCACCAATGTCGCTAAAGTCTTCGCTCACTAAAAACTTCTGCCAATGTGGCTCCAGGTCACAATTTTAAAGGTGATAATGAAGTACATGGAATATTTCATAGCACTGCCTGTCTAATCAATGGAAGGTGGTATGCCAACCTAAGTCAACATGGTCATGGTCAACATGCAGAGAAGTTCCAACCACTGATCTTTTTTTTTTCCGCAAAGGGATAACTGGATGAAAATACAGGTCAGTATCCCTCAAACACACATTCTTACTCATTGGTCTGAGTGTGTGCAGACATCTCCAGTGCCAGCTTTATTCATTGGCATCCAGAAGCACCAATGTAGCTGTTGGAGCAATTCTTTGAGAATAATCAGCAGGAAGGTCTTCTGAAACCATTGAAATGCTGATCATCTCATATTTAGCGCTACCTTTAGACATAAACTGTACTTCAGGATATTTATTAGCCACACTTGGCTTTCAGTACTTTAATGACATCAGTTTAGGCACATTATAACATGATTGGGCTTGACAAACTTTTGTTCCAGTCACAAATGTAATGCTTTTGTCTTCTGTGCTGGTGTTAAGGTCCTTGCCTTGTATTGTCATTGACTTTTAGGAAATGCAAAGAATTATTTTACCTTCTCCATACTGTCCACAGTACATGTGATCCCATGGAGGATGAGGTCCAGCTCCTCTCGATAACGCACCTTGTAGTCCACAAACTTCACAACACCCTTATCGGGCCAGTCCTGTGGTGGGCGCTGATCTGTTTCCCATGGTGCCTACATGATAACCAGACAAAAAAGTGAGGGTTTTATGCAGACCAGGCTGTGTTTACTGGTTGGTTGATTCCCATTAACATATTCCCAAGTGTCTACTGCTGTCCACATTTTGGAGCTGAGTCTTCCAGCTACATGTACCACCTACAGTACATGCAGGTACTTATAGACACAAAATAATGATTGTCTAATCCAGATGAATACAACCAGAGCAGAAAACAATTGTCTGGGATAGGTGTGAATAGTCATTCTCCAATCTGGTGAAGGAGAAGTGCAAAACGTACCCTTTTTATGTTGACCCTTTCAATATGACTATAAGAATGACCATGGAGTCCTCACTGTGTGTTATAGAAGACCTGTATCAGAACATACCTCATTCTCCACCTTGATGTACTCATCCACACGTTCCACAGCCACAATATTGGTCTCCAGCTCTGATGTCATCCTCACCAACCAGTTCAGGGTCTGTGTGATCTACAAAATGGAAACAGACACAAGCTGGTACAATGTTCCATGTGACAAGTCCATAGGTTATAGTTCATACATACACACAGGTTACAGTTATAATACAATATATACCGTTGCAATATAAGGAACAAAAACTTCTACTGCTGTGAATTATCACAGGGGGAATCACATCCCAGTTTGCTGTCCATGTAAAAGGCAGTACTATCAAAGGAGTTTCCAAAACTGATTTTTAATGACAGGATTTATGACTCCTTGTAAATTACAAGTTGGTTTATGTAAAAGAGGCTTCAGTAACACATAAATAAATACAGTTCCAGAGAACGTCCAAAAAAGATTTTTGTAACTGAGGGCCAATTCTACTCTAAAGTAATATTTTCATATCAGATCGGATCACCTAGAAAAATAAAGTTGAACTACAGAAAAACCCATAAATCTATTTAAAATACATATATATAAAAAATTGTGACCTCCAAGAGGATTGTAATTATATTAAGCCAGTCTTGTAATCCAAACTGGACAGGTCTTGGATATCTCCAAGCATTGTACTATGGTTAGGCACCAACCAATCATACGTACAAGTACAAGATTCAATCATGAGTACCTATCTTCCAGGTTATTATGACTCACGTTAAGGGCTGAAGAAATAGACAACCCAACGGTTCCGCTGTCCAGCGTGTTTCGGGCCAGCACCGCAAAGAGAGCTGCAAAGAAAACTGTGAGGTTCCCAACGAACTCCAGACGAATGGCCAGCCACCTTTTGGAGATACATCACATTTACATGCATCAGTTATCATATTATTGACTAATTCAGGGAGTTTTTCAATTTGGGTGGAGTGATTCAGAAATTTGACAGCTTACTGTTTTTTTTTGTCTCCAGGACCTCAACAGGATCAACTTCCCCGCCACCCTGAAAAGCCAAGCTTCCTTTTACAGCTGAGCTTCTATTATCACTACCCAAATGCATCCAAATGGAAGAAAAAGATGGTGACTGGTAAGATTCTACAGCACGGCTCTTCTCTGTACTGTCTAGTGCAGGGGTAGGCAACCTGGGCACTCCAGCAAAATCATGCCTCTGGAAGTCATGTCTGTGGCTGTCAGTCTTGCAATGCCTCATGGGATCTGTTGTTTCACCACAGCCGGAGTGCTGAGGTTTCCTACTCCCGGTCTAGTGGAATCTAGTTAGGGCTGCAGGATGCATGCATTTTACTTTAAATGTTCACAATCACAATGCACTTTTAAAGAGCTCCATTCAACTGTCCTAACAGCAGACTGCAGATCATTGCAAAACAAACAGGGCTTTCTTTAACTCTGCAAACAAAAACTGCTAGTGGGGAATGGTGCTGGTTGAGAACACCATATTTTTCAGGGTCCATGACTTTCCCCAGCACTAGAAGACACAGCACAAGGGTTGCCAACACATTTGGTGAAAAGGAACCCTTACAAATATAGTGGACTGACGTCAGCTGGTGACACCAGCATCTCAGCTAAGAAATAGACAAGGTTGAACAGAACTAGTGACACCAGAAATACTGACCTGGTGACGCCAGAAACTCAGTTAGGAAATAAAGAGGTGTGACCTGATCTGATGACCCCAGAAGCTCAGCTAAGAAATACAGAAGACTGACTTGATCTGGTGACACCAGAAGCTCAGCTAAGAAATACAGAAGTCTGACTTGATCTGGTGACACCAGAAGCTCAGCTAAGAAATACAGAAGTCTGACTTGATCTGGTGACATCAGAAGATCAGCTAAGAAATACAGAGGACTGACCTCAGCTGGCTACCCCAGAAACTCAACTAAAAAAGACTAACCTCAGGTGGTGACAGCAGAAGCTCAGATCACTCAGAACCCATCACAACTATGCTGGAGACAGGGTAGGGATGGATCTCTGAATCTCAGAGGACTGTCAAGTCCCAGTATTTAAAATGTATGTAAAGTCCAAATATGTTTGTTTTTTTTTAGTTTTGGATAGAGTCAGGAAAGGTTAGACCCCTGTCAGTTTTTTCTATGTATTTATCCTTTGTTGTCTGGAACAGTTGTGAAGATTTCCCCTCACCTCCTGTTTCAGTGACATCTATAAACGTTTAGATTTTCCATATCTTTCTGTCCTGGATACAATACTCACCAGAACAAGTGGAGATATTAAATATCCCCCGCAGTGATACAGACAGCAGAAACCTAGCAGGGGTTTAATACTTCCTCCCTCTATCCAAAACACTTAAAAAGTTTGGGCTTTGCATACTCTTAAAACCCTTGCCCACTTTAAACTGACTAGATCATTTTGGATGGTGTTCCACGTTTCATTGTGTGCAGTACCTGTTGGAAACAATCCAGGAGTAAACGCTCTGCTGATTGATGTCAATTGTGTCTTCATTATGCTGGAGGAACCTTTGCTGATGTCCATAACCACGGATGACTGACAGTCCAGACACCGTCTCCCCAAAGTGGGAATAGATGGGGGACCTTGTGACAGAATCCAGTCGTCGCAGCTGTCGTGAAGTGGTGACATAAAACCTCTAAATACAAAGAAAAGAAACACTTCACTATACAATCTTAGTGTCTGACACACACAATAAGATAATAAGATGAAACAAGGAACCTTATTCATCAAAGTATCTGGACAAAGATGAAAAATTTAAAGTCTGTGTAGGCTTCTTTTTTTTGGCACAGCCCAGAACCTGTCATCAACACAGTTGGATGCAACCGTTAGCATTGTTTATAAGGCATATAACAATACTGCTACACCCCCATGGCCCTGCAGATTGGTCATTAGACAGAGACTGTTGTGTGATATGTTCACTTTGTTAGAATCTCTTTTGTAGGGCGAAAGATGAAAGATTCTCAGGAGGTCTCCAGAGCAGGAGTTGGATTAGGTGGACATCTATTGTGAAGCTATGGCACTATGGCTTGCAGAAAAGCCATGCTGGCTCCTCCCTATGGAGATTTAATGTTTTGATTGGTTTCCATTTAGGGTCTGCATTGATAGGCTTTGGGCCTGAGTTAATGGCATCAGTCTGAGACACTTCTAAGATCATTCAAAATTAATTGGCAGGTTCATTTAACCTGCAGTTGATCTCTTTTTGACCTGTTTTAAATGGATTTTACATTCCCATAGACTTTTTTAAAGCAATATATTTTCATTCCTGTTTTACAAACTTAAGGAATTTATGTGACAGGCGCCAGTAGTGCAATACGTTGTCAGGGCACAATGGCGCAATTAAACTGACAGAGTGGTCTCACATATAACTGAATTCCTTGGCTGCAATGTTAAGATGTTAATTCAGGTAATTATAAAATGATGACACAAATTTCACAGCGGGTCAGAAAACATGGGTCTGCTGAATTGTTAAGAGTCAAAGTTTGGACATCATCCGTGCCTGCCAATGGGTAGAAGAAAGAAATGAAGGAGCAACAGAGAGTGCAGGGCAAAAAGGAAGAACGAAAGCAGAGACAAAGTATAAAAGACTTCCAGTGAGAGCGTCCAGCCCCCAAATTAATAGTTGTGTTCATGAAACCGCAGTCATCTCATGGGGTACTCCAATGACTAGAACGTGCAGAGATGAGTAGAGTTAATAAAAGCTACGCAAACACTCCAGATTTCAATAGATTTTGAGTATGCATCATGTATTTGAGGTACGAGCTCCTCCAGGCACATCAAGCGGTTAACCTCTGCCACCCAGTCCTAGATTGAAGGGGTCATCATTACCTCCCCATGCCTGGAAATCAGCACTCTTCCCACCAGGAGTAGAAGGATCCCTTTGAAGATTAGCAGGAAAGTAATCCCAGTAGTACAGGTTGGAAAGCGACTTCATAGGAGGGTCATAAAGTGGCCCCTGCATTCCTATTGACATGTATGGGAATACAAAACCTGCTTGAAGCGAACAAAAGCCTATAGACACAGGTCCATATAGTGTAATCAAAGTCTTTCTCCAGGCCACATCAGGAAGGGCTGGTTTAGGGAAAACTTAACTTTTCTAACAGAGAAGAACCTCTGAAAATACCTTTCAGGTCTTAGGCAACCCTTGCTAATTTAGAGTTACCGTATCTAACGCTCATGGTACATTAGTGTGAACAGTAAGAAAAACATGAAAGAATGTGGTTTACATGGCATACGTGATACCTAAGGATGCTCTATACAGTATGAGTAATAATATTGAGATGAAATCATAATAATGATAAGGGATAGAAAAAAAGGTGGAGAAATGTTTAATTACATTGATAGTCAATAGAAAAATTCCTCTCTTACATTGGTGGCCATTTATAAGAATGTCCCTTACATTGGTGGTCGGTCACCAGAATACCCCTTACATTGGTGTTCATTGGGAACAATACCCCCTTATAGATAGCTAAAAAGATTACAGTACTAGTGTCAGTGGTTACATATCCAAAAGTGAAAAATTGCTAAATTTCTCATGGAACCAGTAGCAATCTCTAGAGCAGTGGTTCTCAACATTTCTATGGCCGGGACCCCTTGGTAACATTTGCCAAGTTGTGGTGACCCCCCAACCTTAAAATTTAGGAATGACGGGGCTGCTGCGCTAGGAGAGGGCTGAGGAGGACTCTCACCTAGCACAGCAGAAATCACACAGCGACCCACAGCTTGAGAACCGCTGGCGTACACCGTCAGAATAAAAAAAAAAAAAAACCCTAGGAATGCATAGCTAGATTCCTATTGGCTATTTCACTTTGCAATAGCCAATAGCACACGAGCTATTGAACCCGCCCTCTGCTGCTTTCAATCAGTGGTGGGTAGCTGATGGAGAACTTCCAATCCCCCTCTGCTGATTGGCAGCTGCAGAGGGCGGGTACAATGCTAGTTTGCTATTGGCTATTACGAAGTGAAATAGCCAATAGCAATCTAGCTATGCATTCCTAGGGTGTTTTTTTTTTTCGTGACTTACGGCGGCCTACAGCCCCCAATGTCAGACAAAAAAGGTTTCCTCTGCTCGGGAGAAACTGTTTCTCTCCCAGGCGGCCGGGAGCCGCTATCTAATAGCAGGAGACTCCCGGGCGACCCCTGGCAAATCGTCATTCGACCCCCGAAGGGGTCCCGGACCCACAGGTTGAGAACCGCTGCTCTAGAGAAACCCAAGTTGAGAAAGGCTGGCTTAGAGTAAGATGCGTCAAAACAAGACGATGATACATCCCTATGAAAATTATCACCTTATGTCTGAACAATTCACGTACTATAAAAAGAAAATAAATATTCCGTTTACCAGGACAAAATAATAGCAAATGGCCAGAGGGATGATGATGGCGGCAAAGATAGGTGTGGCCAAGCAGACAACAAACAGGGTGCTGATGACTCCCAGTATGCAGGATATCCAGCTGCGGAATGACATGGGGATGGTCTCGTCCACCGTGAAGATGTCCTGCAACGCAATGTGTTTCACAATGAGCATTCAATACATAAATCTGCAGCAATGTCTAAGGATTCATTTGTAAGGTCCTCACATTTACTTTGCACTCTGTACAATATCTCCAAGACATATGTAATCATATTAGTATTACGACCTTGTAATGCTGAGGTCTTTGGACTACTTTATATATTCTCATGATTTGGAATTACAGCGTCTCTTTAATTGCACTAAACTGAATACTGTCCCTCTAAATGCTTCCTGTCAAGTTTCTTTGTATTCTTGCTATTGTGTAAAACCAAAAATAAAGGATTTTTTTTAAAATGGATACTGAATTGAATGTTTCAAGAGCTTATTGTAGGTTCAAGCATATCAGCATATCAAAATACTAAAACGTTAGCCCCAATATCCGTTAAATGTAAACGCGACAATATGAGGAAATGAACTGACCTTGGCGAACCTGTTGACGATCCTCCCGGTTGGAGTTGTGTCAAAGAACTGCATAGGAACGTGGAGGATATTGCGGAGGAGCTGTGAATGAAGGAGCCGTGATGCTCGCACCGTACCAGCAGCAACCAGAAACGCTCCAATAAACACAAAGATCCCTACAAGGGTCAGATATCACTTCTTTATTATCTGCACCATGACAGTTATTATCAGAGAGTGGTCTACAATTACCAACCCCGGCACTTAAAGAAAAACACCACTTTCACTACAAAATATTATACAATTGCTACACAAGCTCTTTCGTAATTGAGTATTTTACAAAATTCCTTCTCCAGCTCATTTTGCAGAAACGATCATTTTCTAAAATTTGCAAACCTTCTCTTGTAATATGGCAACCTGGAGGCATTGCGTTCACTCAGGGCCATCCCTATTATGTAGGGGGTGGGGCTGCACAATGTTTGCAGTGTGCCTGCCGCCCCCTTTCCAGCCGGAGCATCCCAGGTTGCTAAGGGCTGGGTGAGGAGATGTGTAAGGGTCGTAAATATATCCCCACCCAGCTCTTAGCAACCTGGGACGCTCTGGTCAGCATCCCACCCAGCTCCTAGCAACCATTTCTGGGGAGGAAGATTCACCCGTCTTTCCCCCCAGAACATGCACCGCCAGCACCCCTGTGTACACTGTATGTGCAAAGAAATCCACCCAGAAATGTCCCTTCCTGATTGTGTGCATGGCTTGCTGCCTTTCTAGGTAGTCCTCTCTGAGAAACAAGTCAATAAGAGTTTCAGTGAGATTTTTTCTGTGGTCATTCCTCATCTATAGGGATGCAGACTGCATCTTTTCATCGTGCATTGTGCTCTCCCCCACCTACCCAAACATTGACTGTGATATTTAAGCTGTGCTGGACATTTACCTCTATTACTCTCCTCAGCAGCAGAATGACCCTAATACTGCCTATAACACTGGATACTCTGCACCGAGTGCCCGAGAGGACGTAGCATACAGTTAGCCATAACCGGTTTGAATTTCAGCCGATTCCTGCTGAGCTGTAGGTGGCCTTGCAAATCCAGGCCATGGGTGGCCCTGCAAGCACCACCGGCTTATCAAAACTCAATATAAACTACTGAGCTGGTTGGAACATTATCGGCCAAACAGTAAGTGCATCTTATCAGATTCATCAGGCTTTCAGGCAGTTGCTGGTGCAATGGCTGCCTAAATGCAATAGCGGGCAGGTGGAGAGCTGTGCATGAAGCAGTTGTGATGCCTCTTGTCACATACTTCTATGTTCCCTATGTACCTCCTTCTTGTACTGCAACATGTAGACAAGCCTATAGGGCTTCCACGCTAACATTGTAGATGGAGGTTTCTAATGATTATTCTCCTTTGGCCTGGGGGGCTGAATGATACAAACTGAGCTTTGTATAGTCAGCCTAGGTGACTCCTTGTCATGCTGGCATTCGTTTTTCACAGTTGGTAGCCCTGTTAGCTATAACCCTACCATTGCTGTCATCTGCCTTGAATGGTCCCGATTTTTAGCCTCCATATGCATGCTAGTATGGGAACTGATTCAATCATCTTCCCAGTCCAGGTAGACTAAAGCCTTGCCTAAATGTTAGAGCACAAGAAAAAAGTTTAATAAGCATGTGACAAGAGGCTGCAGACCTGCCAAGGGACACTAGACACTATTAAAACCTATTAAATGAGGCTCCTATAACCTACAATGGAGATAGCTCAATGACTGAACAATGCATGTAAACCAGCCTCCCAGATTACCTTGTGCCACTCCCAAGGCCCCATAAACGCCAACCCTCATGTCTCTCTGTGAAGACGGGTAGGTCTTGTTGTTATAGGCCTCAGCATCTTTAGTCCAGTCACTCAGCCAAATGTTTTGTCCAACAAACGCTGCATTCTGTAAGATGTAGGTGATTAAGATCCAGATTGAGTACCCCCACCCGATGGCACGCAGGTACTTCATATACACCGAGAATTTCACCTGGAAGGGCACAGAGTAGATGATTGTTACTATGCGTCATTACAAATGATTCCGGAAAAAAGCTAACTATATCACAAACATCATAAAGAGAGTTATGTACAAATTGATTTAATAGCATTCATTTCAATAATAAAAATGTTTCACATGATCATGATGTCTGTTTGGCACAATCAGCCAGGGTACAAGCTGGGGCATAAAAGTAGCTATGAACTTAGCTGTCAGCTGTAAAAAACAAGTCCCATGGTAGTCCGGTTTTGGGTCACATAACCTGAAGATGTTATATTGAATCCATGATCTACAGCAGCTCTGCATTGTGGGTGCCAACATCTTTATTTCATTTTACTCAATTCAGTTTAAACTGAACATGGGTTGAAATATTTATAAAATGAGGTTACTTTCATAATTTATTTATAAAATGAGGTGAATTGTATGTTTAAATGATCAGAAGATCTGTAGATACAGGGAGCTAAAATTCTATGCAAATTGTCACTTTTCCGTTGTGCTCGGCCCCCGCAACCTTCCTGGTTCCCAATGCACCACATTGCTCACCTTATTGATGAGCAGCCCCAATGACTAATAGGAAGGCTAAGGAGGAGGGAGAGTCAAAATTACAGGGAAAGTGTATATAATTCTTGCCCATCTCTGTGTCTACTGGTTGTTTTATCATGAGGTTTTCCCTGATGATATCTTCCGCTTCTGTTTAATCATATGCTCAGTCTGTTCATTTTCATGACAGATATATCTATATGTGAACAATGTACAGACACTAATATAGAACCTTAGATTATGACAGTTATTCAGTATCCAATAGTCAATCGTACCCACCAACCTTGGAGAAGACCCCTAAACCAGACAATTATCGATCTCGGCATCTGTCTAGTCACACAGAGTGTAATGTAGTGAGGGATTTCCTACCTTCCCTGTCTCTACTGCCTCCTTCTCAATCAGCTGTTGTCCTTTGGCCATTTTCTTCACCTCTTCCTTCTCCATCTTTTTCAGAGATCTCCTCAATGTGCCGTTCATACTAAGAGAGAAACACTCAAGTCAGAAAATTTCTATCTTATCCCATAATTATCCTTCCAAAATTGCATAAATGGTCTTAAAGCACGCCTTTCATTTGGCAATGTTTACTAAATTGCCACCATATATTAACTATTCAGCTTACAAACAATTTATTGGTCAGGAAAAAAAAAACAAAAAACCCAACTCCTCTCTCCATCTCTTGAGAACCAAATATTCTTCCAGTTGGGAGAATAATGGCCCAATGACAATGTATGTTTGTACAAAAATCTTCTATAAGAACAATCCATCTCTAGATTAAATATATAGACAGCTCCATCTAAAAAGCCATAAAAAGCTCTTGAGACATTTTCTATTTTTTCAATGATAATGGATAACGCTCTTTTTTTTTTAATTCAATGCATTTGATCATGGTGTATAACAAGGTGCATTGCAGGAAATGTGGATGGAGGTTTTAATTGTGCACATCTTTTTTAACCAAAATGACTTTGATAATAATATGAATAAATATATTTTTAGTATATGTCTCATATGGTTCTGTTGCCTTTTTTCTTTTTTGAATAACCAGGGCTGGATTTCCCACAAGGCCAGCCAAGGCAGCAGGGAGTAGAGGGGCAGCAGGGGTGTGGTATTCCTTTCTCCTGATGCCCGGGACATGCAGTTCCGGGCGCCGGGCGGGTAGCTGTTTTCTACATTTAGCCCTGCTTTTGGCAAGCAGAACTAAATGTACAGTGGGAAAGCCGCCACTTGTTTTGTACAAGTGATCTCGATGATGCCGCCAAGATCGCTTGTATGCAGTCTGAAGGTCTGCCATTCTCCATGGGGGGGTGGGGGGGGGGTGTTTGGCAGGTAGGGGGGTGCAGTGAGGAACCTGGCCTTGGGGCAGCAGAGAGAATAAATACGGCCTTGCTTATAACAGTGTATTTCCCTAACTTCTGATATTTTGAAGTCAGAGTACCCCCCTCTTTTTACAAATACAAGTTGGGTTTTCTTTTCTTTGGAATAATTTATTTCTTGTGATTTGAGCTTCCATCTACTGTTTGGAGGCGCCATTACTCCAACACCAAAGGCCTTACCCAAAAGACCAGGCTAGTGGTAGGGTACAGTAACCCATAGTAATACATGAGAATTTCCTCTGCAGAAGTCAGACCAGGACAAGATGAGTTCTCATTGGTTGATGTAGAGTTAAGCACGGTTTATTAAATAAGGCCACATAACAGACAGAAAGCATGGAGGAAATACCCCACCAGCTCATCATATTCGGTATACAAGGTAATTATAATACTATAATTGAAAGTGCAGAAAGTGATATAAACTTATAACTCAGTCGCCCGGCCCAGTATCATGTCAGTCTCACCTGCCAAGTCTCTTCTTGTGTAAACTGTTTTCTCTTTTTAGTGTCACACTCACAATGTCCTCCGTCACTTTTGTAGCTTCTTCTACTGGATCCTCGCTGTCGTCATTGTCATCCTCAGCCAATAATACTAGAAGACAAGCAAAGGCCAATATGAAGACCATAGGAGATTGAGAAATTTATGTTACAGCAGCAAAACTACAGAGTATCTAGTGACTCACCTGTCTACCATTTAATCTGGAAGATTTTTGCCCCAGTGAAACAGTAATTTAGAGTGCTGGAGAAGTAGACAGGGAAGAGGGAGAATCCCTGCAGGGACAGTGGCTGACAATCACATTCTCTCCATTGGAAGCAGAGACCAAGAGCCGACTGAGAGTATGAGAGTATAAGCAGAGTATGTGTTTTACTCTCCAAATTCTTTATCTTTTAAGCCATAGTCTGCTAACGGTCCTTTCGTTAACCTGTTATAGAGCAGTCTAGAAACAGTACACATTTGTATGTCTTCAGGTCCACCTCTGCTGATTGACAGCAGCAGTGGGTGGGTGCAGTAGTCATCCTGCTATTGGCTATTCCAATTCCAAATAGCCCATAGCAGCCTAGCTGTTCATTACCATGCTGTCTGTTTTTTGCTTTTTTTACTCTGACGGCGGCAGCTGTCAGAATTTAAAAAAATGAGATAGCAGGGGAATCAGCAGATAGCAGAGGAGCTAATGCTTCCCATGCTATCTGTTGTTTGTTTTTTTCTTTGGTGGCCGCTGTCAAAATACTCGAGCGGGGCCAGCAGCTCAATGGCCAGTGATGCTGACCAGAGAGAGGCACCCACTGTGCAAATTTCAACTAGTTCCTCAAGAACCGGCTGAATTTTGCACAGAGCTTATTATCTGTGATAATTAAATAATTAAAAAGTCTGTAAATATCGATCCAGATTATCGGTAGATCCGAATCGGTCGACCCCTACTCCAGCCTTACCTCCAGGCTTGTACAATTGTACAGGCTCCTCTCCTGTACTGAAATAGCTTACTCTGATTTCAGTGCACACTGAGAGCTTCTCATAGTTGGCATTGGAGGCTGCAGCAAGTCAGATGGCGCCCATCTCATTGGCACTTAGACATGCCGAAAGTGGTGATGGTGGTATATGGCTGCCCAATGTTTTAGATACACCGACCTAGCCATTTAAATGGAACACAATAGTTCCAGAAGGATGTATAACTATTGACATTAGATCAGAAGATACAAGATTATAATTTAATGGCAGGTGTTTGGTCTGTGATGATGGTCAAAGATGGTACCTGTAGGCTCCACATCCTGGTTGTGATCTTGCTTGGCGTAAGTCTTCAGGAACTCAGCAAAGGCTCCTTTGTTTGCCAGTAATGTTTTGTAGGAGCCGGTTTCAGTGACACTGCCGTTCACCAACACCACAATTTCATCTGTGTGCCTGAGAAAACTGACCCCGTGTGTCACCAAGATACGTGTCTGAGGGGAGACCATGACAATATCAACAAAGTTATTTTTCTCTCTCATTCTTCCTCTGAGGCCTGCATTTTGTTCATAAGGAATGCTTTAGATATGGAATTAATCAGTTATAACCTATCCACATTTATATGCCAGCAAATTAATTGCCATTATGCTGCATCTACAAAATATGCAACAGCGATAATCTTTAAACTGATTTTTGTAACAGATCATGTGATTTTTTTACCCCTCACCTGCCATTTAACCCTAAATTATAAGCCATGCCTCTAAATAAATTGTTCCTCCAGCTAGGTATGTGGCACTACAGCAAGGAATGAAGCGATTGTTGGCAGCAGTACAGTAATTTCTCTTAGAAGATCTATAATCACCTTGTTTTTCAGCAATCCATTGGGACCGACCAACTTCTCAAAAATGTGTTTCCCAACATGGGCATCGACGGCTGAGAGCGGGTCATCCATAACGTAAACATCTGTGTCCTGGTAGACTGCCCGAGCCAAGCTGACCCGCTGCTTCTGCCCTCCACTCAGGTTTATACCCTGTGCCAAACAGGATCACAACGTGCTGTCATTAGTTCCACAAAATACATAATGGCTGATAATATACAGTACAAATAGGTCTATTTTTTATTTCAGGCTCTTCAGGTAGACTTTCAATTTCAGTTTTTTTATGTATTGGTGTAAGTATTTTAGGTTCTTTCTATAGTTCCTGTATGTCCGGATTTTGTACAGCCCTGCAATATATATATATATATTGTGAGAGTTTAGCTTCAAATAGTAGAGCTATAAGGACGCATGCACTCGCTGAAATCTTCATTTAAGGGCTTCATTCCCTACTTTTATTAAACTAAAGTACACAAAAACAATGCAATTTCTCTCCCAGGGGTTCTTCAGCATCTCTTGGCAACACAAGCACATGCACATCCAGCCTCTTGGTTTTGCACTTGCAGCACCACTGCTCTGGCGTCAATCCTCACACCACTGTCTATTCCTCCAGAGAGCCTCCCTGGCTGGTCCTTCTGGCTCTCTCAGCCTTTCTAAATCCTACAGTCTTGGCCCTCGTGTGCCTTCAGCACACACTCTCCACTGGCTTGGGCCTCATATGCCTCCAGCACACACACACACTCCACTGGTTTGGCCCCCGTGTGCCTCCTGCATACACACATAAACTGGCTCGAGCCCAGCTGCACCCCAATGAGGACCTCTGCAGTCACTACCAAATTATGGTTTACAGAATCTGGAGTCTGTCTCACCAAGAGCTCTATCAGAGAGTTGGCAAATCCCAGAACGGGATTTGCAAACACAGAGTAAAGAGCTATCTTTCTTTAGCTCCAGACCTTCTATACCCTGTTTCCCCAAAAATAAGACCAACCCCGAAAATAAGACCTAGCACTATTTTTGGGAATTGCTGAAATATAAGGCCTACCCCGAAAATAAGACCTAGTTGTGACCATTCCCAGGGCCAGTGGGAATGGTCACATAAGGGAGAACTTGAAGAGCCGCGGGAGAGAATCAGCGGTGCCAATTGAAGCCACTGCTAGAGGAAGCGAGGCGGCACCGGAGGGAGCAGAGCCGCACAAGCCGATGCTTCCTCTACAGCGCTGGCTCCTGTCACAGGCGGAGTGATACCAAATGCACTCCGCCTGTGAGGAATCGATAGTGAAAGCGCGCTTCGCTCATTCTGGCCAGCAATTGGTTACAAAATTACTATTGGAAAGGTACGGCACCCCTGATTGCCCTGATCACCCTATTCTTAACTTTGCCATTTTGGATTATTTAATTTGGATTTGCACTAACTTTGGATTGTTGTACAATAATAAAAAAAAGACCTACCCCGAAAATAAGGCTGTGTGAGGTTTTTTTTGAGCCAAAAAAATATAAGACAGTGTCTTATTTTCGGAGAAACACGGTATCTAAAAATCTGTGGAGAAACATATCTCCCATCCATCACTTTTCCTGCCATCCTGGCAGGTTTTACAGGCACTCTGTTACAATAATTTTAATATAGTGATTCCTTTTGGGTACAGATGTTCCTCGCTTACCGACTTACCTGTTTTGCGACCACTCACACTCATGATCTCAGACCTTATGTGAGGGAATGCGTCAGCGTCAGTGCGACGTGTCGCCGGCGGAAGCGATGTCCTCCGTTTTTCACTGCGGGTCCCGGTAAGTACTTTATTGCCCGATATACAGTACACTGTTCAGTACTGTACATCTGCAACACTATACAGTACTGTACTACTGCAGTACAGTACTGTATAGAGTTCCTCACTTTACGACCAATTCGTTTAACGACCTGGTCGTAGGAACGGAACTCGGTCGTTAAGTGAGGAATACCTGTACTAAAAAATACATTCAATATTATATATACCTTTTCTCCTATTTCAGACATGTCCCCTCCAGGCAAGATCTCCAGATCAGGCAGAAGTGCACAGGCCTCCAGCACCCGCTGATATCGCTGCTCGTCCAGAGGTGCCCCAAACAGGATGTTGTCCTTTAGGGTGGCATTCTGGATCCAAGCTTGTTGGGGAACATAAGCCAGGGAGCCCTGAAAGACACATTCACATTTCTTATCTCTAGCCTTTTTCCAGGTCAGTGAGTCAGAAAGTCAATTAAATCCTTAATAGAAAAAAAAAAAAGTGAGCAATAAAAAGTCAGCAACTGCAGCCTACACGCTTCTCTTAAGACAGCTTTTTTCAAAAAAGTACAATCACAAGTTGAAAATCCTTGTTAAACTTTATGAAGTAAGGTGGGTCATTGCTACCTTGATATTGATATGTCCATTGACGTGGTCCATTTCTCCAAGCATTGCAGAAATCAAGGAGGACTTTCCTGAGCCAACACCACCAACAACAGCAACTAGATGACCTTCTTTAATGTCCAGGTTAATACTGCACAGACAAGACAATACAATCACTCAGAACTGATTATACATGTGGATAGCAGCATTCTAGCCATGATATGGCCCTGTAACCATAGGAATATCTACATACTAGAAACATCACAGAAGACTATAAGTGCATCAGGGAAGATTACTGTATACAAACTCCATTCAGATACAGACCAAGACCCCAGTGCTATAAGGATACATTGCAAACCACTACACAACTGTGCTGCCCACATGAAAAAAACATGATGAATGACTTCTTACTTTTTTACTGCTGGGGGCGTATCTGGCTCCCAGGTAAAGGTGGCATCTGAGAACTGGATAGCTGCATCTGTAGATGAGAAATGGCCATATTGTGAGAAAGGTTGAACAATTCAGACAAGTACTGTTGCATAAAAAAAAAAGATCAAAATCTCCGATTGCATGTTCCCTGTCTGAATAGCACTTTATTACCTGTGTGGCCTTTAAACATCTCATCCCTGTACACATACATTAGCTAATAGCAGCTAAAAAGAGGAGCTCAGCTCCACAATTTATCACCATTGCTGAGCACCACGTCCTGGTGTATCATATGGTGCAGGAGGTAAATGCCAATGCATGGTCACTTACCAACAGTGGGGTCATTGTGAATGGCAGAGTTATTCAAGTCATCTCCTCCCAGGTACTTCTCCAACCGGGCACAGGAAACATTAGACTGCAAGATGAGAGCAATTACAGTAATCAGGGTGATTTCCCATTCAATACCTCGTTGTTTATAATAGAGCTGCAAAAGTTAATCGATTTAGTCGATTAAAATCGACGATTGAAAACGTTGGCAACGTTTTCGATCGTCGATTCGTCGGCTATCGATTGATTTCCCTGTTCGGGGCTGTTCCGGGCTCCACATGCGGCCTGAGCCACACGTCACACGCTGCTCCCGCTGCGGCCGCCGTGCCCACGGCACAGGCCGCGTATAAAAAGCGGCACACTGTAGAATACCACCAGCTATAGAGGAACAACAAATCCCAGCAATAATATATTAAACACCCGGTATAATGTATTATTGCTGGGACTTGTTGTTGCTCTATAACTGGTCAGTGGTAATCTGCATTGCGCAGTATAAATCATTATACAGCGCAATGCAGAATACCACCAGCTATAGAGGACTACAAATCCCAGCAATAGTACATTATAGTATAATGTACTATTGCTACATTCCTCTATAGCTGCTGGTATTCTGCACTGCGCCGCTGTATAATGTACTATATTGCACACCACACTTTGTTTTTACGTCCACCGCGCCAAGCTTGTTCCCGTGATGGACTACAATCTTAACACAAACTAGTTGTCAATCACTGGAGCCTTTTTTTTTTTATCCGATTAACCGATTAATCGAACTTAATAATCGGCCAACTAATCGATTATGAAAATAATCGTTAGCTGCAGCCCTAGTTTATAAAGCAAGCAATACCTCATTGTTTTATAAAGTTTGCACTGCATGCACAACACTTTAGGAATACTGTTTTCGGTGTTGCCTGTTCTCAGTGTTTTCTATTCTCAAAGTTGCCTGATCTCAGTGTTTACAAACAAAAAAGCTGGTACACAGCAGCACTAACGCTGAAATCATTTTATTAATCATCCATCTTGTATACAAGGTAAAAACCCCTGGTGCGTTTCAGCCTACACAGCCTTAGTCATGAGCTATGACTAAGTCTGTGTAGGCTGAAACACACCAGTGGTTGTTGCTTTGTATGCAAGATAGATGATTATTAAAAGAATTTCAGTGGAAGTGCTGTGTGCCAGCTTTTAAATTTCTTACTACTTTGATCTAGGAGAGACTTTGGCTGAGAACCACTTTAGTTATTGGGGGGTTGATTTGAGAATAGAGCATTGTATTTCTCCTCTATGTATATTACTTTCCACATTGCCTATTTTAAATAATGCATTGCAGAGCATTTTCTAAATATCAATATGTTGCAATATTGGTCTTGTAAACCTGTTTACTATCCAGTTCAATGCACTGCACAGAAAATGTGTTGCCACAGATCGTGTGCAAATCAATTCTTGTGTAAACAATCCCCCACATATAAGCGTAATTACAAACCGAACCCAGAACCTGGCCCCTATACTTAGCCCAATTCTTCATTCTACCGTCAACCTTTAACCTAACAGTGAACATAATCTAACCAAATCCTGCCCTTATTTTTAACCCCTAAAACGAGGTACTTTATCAGTGCCAAACTGATAAATGTGGCAGTGCCATCCTGTGCTGGATCCTTACAGTCTCTGTTCTGAGATTCTTAGATCTCTATGCTGGCAGGAAATTACATTATGTAAGATATATAGCAAGCTTACACAAGGAACAAAATATATAATTATGGAAAAAACAGTGATAGTTTCCAGTTAGGTGCTGCCATATTTTAACCTACTCTGTCAACATTCCCAGTGTAATCTGCTTCTGGTTGTTTCCATTCATTGACTTTCATTGCCTGTTACATTGTATACTTGTCTTACCTGCACCATGTTGGAAATGAGCATGGGCAACATGGCGAGAGGGAAGCGCAGAATGTTGAAGAGTGAGATAGAGGTAAAAGCCCGTTCTGCATTCAGGACATTACTTGGATCCAACACCACGTAGACAGCAAAACTGGCAACTGACACCTGTGGGAAGAGGAAATCAGCTTCAAATAGGCAATATTCACTGTTTAATATTCTTTTATCCAACTAATCTGTGCACATCCCAAGCCATTTCCATAAAACTGCAAATGAAGACTCCCAGACATTGTCACTATATTCTATGTTCCTGTGCGGGATACAAACTGGAACCAAACCTAAGTAATATCAGACTGTGCTTACTTGGTTCTCTTTTTAATTGTGAGTACAGGTACCTATACTGGCAATACATATACATATCAGATTCCCATAGGTGAACTCAGGTTTCCATTGAAGTTTGTGCATGGGTGGAGGTTTGAAGGATGAAAATGCATGGTGTATATTGACTAATTTGTGACTGTAGGATTCTTCTAAATGTTTTAGAACATACTGGTTTCTTCCAACGGGTTACATAAAAAAAAGAAACCAAAAACATGAATGACTGAATTTTGGGTTTAGCCTTTTTCAGTTCTCCTTTTAGTTTTCATCTTAAATGAGACCTGCCATAAGAGAAATACATGGGCTGACTGCTGTTCTTCTAAGCCACTGACCCAGAAGGAAGCAGATCAGAATTAGTTAATTTGCTTTTTGCTTGGTCCAGATTAGTGACTCAGAAAGTATATTCAAAGAGAGAGGTCACCTATGGCAGCCTACATTGTTTTCTCAAAATGGGGTTCCTTTAAATGTATATAGAACAAATAGAACAATCCAAATCCATCCAAACCCATTATTCCTGGATCATACCTTCTCAAGTATGGTATGCTCAGGAGATGGAAGGGTACACAAATGGGCTACCAGCTGAAATAATACATCAGATGGTCTTTTGTAGCTTCAGGCATGGGGATATAATACAAAGCAGTCTTTGTGTGCACACCCAGATTGCCACACAGTCAAAAGGGCCGTATTTAGACATCATGGGACAGTGGCACTCCTGGTGGACCCTTTCTTAAAGCTCCTCCCCTTGCGATTATTTTGGAAAAAAAAACAAATTCTGAAACACACTCTTGGAGGAAGCATTGTGTCTGCTTCATATTGTGAAATATTGTCCCAGCTGTACAGAGCACCAAATATGAGAAAGGAGGAATGGATTCATGTTTCATGAACTATGAAGAACCATCTGACTTCTGTCAACATCCCCTGCAACTCCTTCCTCCTACAGTTGTCCGTTTGAATTTATCCACAAATATCCAGAGGTGGACAGATGAGGGAGAGAAAATAAAGAAAAAGGTTATGTACTGAGGCTTGATGTCTCCTATAATTCTGGTACCCTTGGCTCTGGTCTACATGCACCATAATGGTGAATACAGCCCTGTGAGTCAGATTGCAGGTCACACTTGTGGTGAGTACTGAAGCAGCACATATCTCCCGTGTCTTACCAGGAAAGGAGCGCAGGTGAAGACAAACAGTGACACTGAGAAGAGGTAGGCAAAGTGTAACATGTTCTTCAGTTCCTTTTCACGGATAACCTGCACCTGCTTTTCAAATGATGGCTCCCAGGCATACAGCTTCAAGATCTACAACACAAGGCACATAATATAACACAATTCATCTTGGGAAATGTCCTACAGCTATGATGTTCTGGTGTGTGTCAGTACCACAGACATAACAATATGCTACTGGGCCCCTTAACACATTCTAGTTATGGTCTAGTTATGGTCTTCTAAACCTCTGTACACCATCTTGAACCTGTGGCCAGACTATGACAATTCACATTTTTGCATATTCATAAAAAACAGTAAATTAACTTAAAAACAAGCCCCCACTGAGCTCTGAGTGACTGCTGGGATGGGGTGGTAGGAAAAGCAGAACTGCTGAGCCACTGCTGTGAATGGGGAGCTAAGCAGCTGAGAGAACAATTAAATACTACAGACTCTAGTGAGAGCAACTAGTCACCGACACTAGAGGGCTACCAGAAGTGAACTAGATGTGCCTGATGGTATGGTCTCCTTCAATAACTTGAAGGCGGAAATTTACCTATTAGACATTGGCTTTCTCGGAGAGAGGGATTAAGTTACGTATAAAAGAAAGAGTGTGACTTGTGGATGAGTTCCTAGTTAAGTCCACGTAGTGAGAGTGTGTAAAGATAAATTAGTGGTGTAGCTTGATTAGTGTGATACAATGATAACATAGTAAAGGACTGTGATGGTGATAACTCGGGAAACACTACAAGATATTAGCATTAACACACTGTTAAACCATACTTAAGCAATAGGAAACATGCACATTTATTGAGAATAATTGTCTTTTAAAATAACTATGACCCAGCACCATTGTTAGAGAGCCTATTATGGCATCAGTGCTGAAACACACCATGTAGTATTGGAGGTGGAAATAACAGCTTCTCCAATTAGTGATATTTAGTATGGCGTGAACGCCATACTAAATATTGCACAGTCCTTGCTGACTGTGCAATGTGCTTGTAGGGCAACTCCATTAGGGGAGGGTCCAGGGTCCTGATGAATGGAGGATTCTACTTATACCTGTGCCCCTTACACACCCTATTCATCTACTTTGTAGGCACTCATTGTTGACACAGAGAAAAACATATAGGATATTTATGGAGTTGGAGCTAAAGTGATCTGAAGAACCTCCAGTCTAAAATCAATAGTTATCCAGTGAGCAAAAGAAATGAAATATCAATATCAAATATTTTGAGCTAGTGTCCAATTTTCAGCACATTATCTGGTAGGACTGTATCAGAAAATTGAAGCCAAGACTATAAACAAGTATGGAGGACACTTCAATATGCAAATTGGGTTGTACGTCTTCTGTTCCTCCACTGTAACAACCCAAATGCCAATACTTTCAGCAGGACACTGGATATTATCAAAGACTTAACAAAGCAAGGCAGGTAATACATACTAGTTCACTGCTATCTATTCCATTATTAACAGATGATTAGTGGCCTTAATTGCTCTGACAATATGGTAAGACTGCATTTTGTTTCCCCCTTACCTTGATGCCATTGAGAATTTCATTCATTATTTTCAAACGACTATCTTTGTTCTTCATGTTTTTTGTCTGTAAAACACAAAGTGTTATTAAAGAAATATTCTACAACTGATAAGTTATGATCCCTGCTTGAAATGCGTGATAGTTAAATGGCCAATGTGTCAGGATTTATGTGTTTATGCAGCCAATAATGTGGCATAGTGGGATATACCAATCCTATTGAGCTAATTGTCACTTTGAATGAAGTTCTTTACCTTGGTGGCACTCTTAGAGCAGTTCAATATGAATTCCTACCTGAAATGACTTAGATTTGGTGGCCAGCACAGCATTAATGGGGATCAGAAGGACCATCACCCCTAGGCCAGCCATAACTGCTGGCCCAAGCTCCACCCACAAGAAGACAATTGATATAGCGATCTGCATTGGTGACGACCAGATGAGGTGGATGAAGTTTGTCAGGTCCATGAACTTCTGAGCATCTGCAGACATCAGGTTCACCGTCTCCCCAACAGTCGATTCTTTCCTGATAGCATTAGAGACTGTCAAAGCCTGCAAAGGAAACAATCAGAAACAAAAGGTATTTACAAAAATAACTACAACTAGAAACTGGAACTTCTGAATATGTTCCTGCCTTCTGGACACAACAGGAAGTGAGAGGCGTCCCCATTGGAAGATTTCCTCTAAACTTTGGCCTGTCAGAAACCTATCTTTGTTTTTCCAATATTCCACAGGTGTGTTTCTTCATTCTTTTCTGTATGTCACAGAATGTCTCTTATACATCTCTTTAGCTAATGTTAACGAGTTTCAGGCTGCAAGCTACTGAAGGCCTTGCCTCTAGGAGTCAGTGGAAAGAGTTCATCTTTTTCCTAGAGAACCTCTTTAATTTGGTGGAAGACTAAAGCCATTATGTGTAGGTACAAGCTAGGGATGTTCAGATACCAGTTCAGATACCAGTGCCAATACTTGGCATTTTCACAAGAACTACCAGGGTTGCAGGGGTTGCAGCTGGGACCTAACTCTGGCGACCGACCACTGTCCTGAAATCATTAGTTTGTATTGTTTTAGAAAAACTGTCATATGACACTAAAACAAAAACGTATCAGTACTTGTATCTGTGAGTACTTGGACAAGTATCAGTACTTGTACTTGAAAAAAATGGTATCGGTGCATCACTTATACTGTATATATTGATTTTAAAAAAATCATACATTAAAACCGGGATGCACAAATCCCAGGAGCTCCGTGTGCTCCTTACAAATGACAGATGCCTCCTAACTTTTGAATTTTTCTCTAGTCTAGTCTTGGAGCTGGAAAAGTATCTGTACTTGTACCGAGTAAAGTCAGTGGTACCTCGGTTCACCAACTTAATTGGTTCCACGATTCTGGTCGCGAACCGAAATGGTTGTGAACCGAATCACATTTCCCATAGGGTGTAATGTAAATCAGGTTAATACGTTCTGATCCCTACGAACGTGGTCGCGAACCGATTTTTAGTCGAGAACAGAATCACATTTTCCCATAGGGTTCAATGTAAATCAGGTAAATCCGTTCTGAACTATGTTGAAAAAAAACACATTTGTAACCACAAAAATATGAAACAAAGTACAGTACAGTATGAAGGGAGTACAGTACTGTACAGTAATGTACAGTACTGTGCTACAAAGCACACAAAAAAGCTTCACAGTAAATGTCCACAGCCCTGTCTGCGACTGCGATCTCGAGTACAGGAAGCCACGACCATGTGTAAGATCGCCGAAGATGGCCGCAGTCGTGTTCGTCACCCGATGCAGAGTTGGTGAACGGAGGCAAAAATGTTTACCGAACTTCCTGTTCGCAAACCGAATTCTTTGCGAACAGAAGCGTTTGTGAACTGAGGTACCACTGTACTTGGTATCTGAACATCCCTAGTATAAGCTCTTCAATAAATCTGAGACAGTACTCACTTTCTTGTATACAGCAGCCATTAACGCTGTCCGGACCCGCATCCCCAGAACAAAACAGCCCTGGAAGTACTGCTGGAGACAGAGGGACTGGATTATTGCTGTTACAAAGAGCAAGACGGCGTAGAAAAACCCCTTCCACTGGTATTCCGCTGGGTTTGCAGTGAATGAGACCATCGCCCTGAAAAGCAGCAGGAATAAAAGGAAACATTTAATTTCATAGCCCTCAGGTTCCTTCAGGAAATAAGGCTGATTACAATGATATACAGTACTGTAACAGAAGGCAATTAATCAGAATATAGTCTTTATCAGTTTAGTAGTGTAACCCTAAATCATGATTAGTTCCTGTGAGATTCTGTGCACCATGAGGTGTAGCCACTAATACAGAAACCTCTGATCTTACAGGAAAACCTGTCATAATACCATTCACATTTTTAATAAAACACGTAAACTCCAAAAGTGCTTCACAAGTTGTCACCTTTCTCCATTTATACGAACATCTGAAACCTTCACTTTGTTCAGTGTTCTTTCCTCTGCATCGTTAATCTTTTCCCTCCAGCACTTTTTTATGCTTCTTCTTATCTCTAGAACTCTCTTCTACAAACTATCTTATGAATTTATGATGGCACCCTGGATTACAACTTCTCTCTGTCAACACCTGACTGAAGTTGGTAATTTCTTGTTCAGATCCAAGGCCTGAATCAGAAAAAAAGCTTGGTTCCCCCATCCATGCTAAACAATGTAAATGGGGGAATCTTCCCTGCTGGGTTTTTGTATTCTGACAGCCTGCAACTGTCAGAATACATGAATAGTGACTGCAGCCTATTGGCTGCTGCCATTGTTTGCCCAACAATTTTGGTCTCAGCTCCTTCGACAAAAAGTAAATTGAAAAACTGACCAAGTCACATTCACATACTTGATCTTTGTCGAACAGAGTGATGCGGGCAGTTTCAGCCATATTTATAGCAGAGCGAGACACTAATCTGCTATACGACTACTGCTGTCAGTCACATTCATGTACTTATACTGCTTGCATGTAAACAAAAACAATTCATGAGCTATAAATGAATGCAGGGAGTTCAGTTGTGTATTGTATTTCTGGTGATCGAATGAAGGTAAAGGTGAGAAGACAAATCCAACTAAACGGTACTTTCGGATTTTAAACCTTATCTTGATCAATGTTACAGTATAATCCAACCTAATGTAACATATTTTAGGACAATTCAAACAAGAGCAAAGCCTTACTTCAGGATCTGGGGGCTGACAAAGACTAGAAGGTCGTGAATAAGTTTGAAGAATGCCGACTGAAGGAGGATACCAGAAAAAGTCTTAATGAGGGTCTTATAGAGCCAGTACTTGGGGTAATCTTTAGCGGTTCCATCTATAGATTCTTTCTTCTTTTTCCCTTTTTTCTTTTCTTCCTGGAAATAAACCGTAATCTTGATTAGTTATCATTCAGACAACTTGCTTAGGTCTTTTATCCCAGCACTGCACAAGTATACCAAGTCGGTCAAGTCTGTAAGATCTTTTGCTTGCTGATACCCTACCATTCTGGGAACACCTAATCTACAGTGTGAGGTGATTACCTTACTATTGGAGAGATTTCATTTCATTTTCTCTTGTGTCTGCAGGAAAGGAAGTGAAGCAAAATCTCTCTAATGAATGGCAGAAAAAGCCCTATTTATATTTTAGAGCAGGAAACTTTTTATGCATAATAATGTATGGTAAAGGATTTTTTCTTAAAGTCTGGTCTGTTTATTTACTTTTTACTTTTAACCCTTTAGTGAATGAGCAGGGGTACAAGTGTTTATGAAAGGGGGTACCCCGATGCAAATAAGCTCCCCTGCCCACAGACCCCTACAACCAATGGGTCAGGGCTTGTGGGGAAGAGGCCCTTGTCCCCATCGGCATGGGGACAAAGTGTTTTTCCAAGGGGGGACCCTGAAAAAGCACCCTCCCAATGCCAAGGGCATGTGGCCTGGCATGGTGCCGGGAGGGGCGCTCACTCGCCCCTCCCCCCCTTTCCTGCCCATGCAGGCCTGTGCTCGGATTAAGGGTCTGGCTGGGAGTTTTAGGGGGACCCAACGTTTCCCCCCCCCCCATTTTTTGGGCGTGGAGTGTACCCTTAAAATCCCTATAAAGGGCCTGGCATGACTTGTGGGGGGAACCCCACTCACTTTTATTTTTTACTTTTTAACTTAGGGTCACTCCTAACTTTCCTACCAGACCTAAATGGTCTTTTATGGATGGGGACCCCACGCTGTGTTTTTTTTTATGTTTACGGAGGTAGCTAGCAGAATAATCGAGCCAAATGCCGCTAAGCAGCATTTGGCTATTCACTCACTGCTGTTCTTGTTATTATAATAGGGGCGAATGGCAGCGAGTGAACTGCCGACGGTTCGGCTCAGCCGATCCAGATGTTGGATCGGCTGAGTCGAATGTGTTCTTCACTTCAACTCAGCCGAACATGCTGAGCATGTTTGGCTGAACCAAAGGGAGCTGAAGCCAGCTGATGTACGGCTGATTTCAGCTGATATATATGGCTGAAATCAGCCGTAGAGGGCTAAAGTGAATAGCTGAACGACATTCAACTCATTTCACTTCGGCTCGGTTATTCATTCAGCTGCCTTCGGCAGCTGAGTGACTAGCCTCCTTAGAGGGTCAGTCCACCTAAAACTGTTATCCAGGGTGTGATATATTCTCTAGAGTTGAACCACCTAACAACTTTATCTATTAGGGACTCTGTTGGTGAGATCTCTCTGCCGAGTTCCCAGATTTGCACACCTGCTGTGCCCATTATAAGGGGTTCCCACTCTTCCTAATGGATTTATAATTTATTTTATACTATGCAGCAGGAAATGACCCATTAGGCAATACCCATAGGAAGTGTGTGACAACGTGGCAACTCACCACAAGCACATCCTGACTTTGTGCCTTGCTTAGGCCGTTCATTTCAAAGCTGTTGCCTTTCTGCTTTCTCTTGTTTCTACGTTTCTCCAGCTCTTTCTTGGATTTAGCTACTTCTCTTTTCATTTGTTTGTCAAAAGAATCATAAATGACTTTAGTCTGATCTTGCTTGTTTAATTCCCAGAGATCTTCTATTTCTAGTGGTCGCTTATATCCTGTGAAAACAATCCTGCAAGTCAAAATAAAAATAAAACTGGTATTAGTACAGCTGAGAATATGTTTTTGAAGGACCAAAGGTAGACATGGGACCCTAATCCTCACTGACTAGGCACACTTCTTACATGCTACATCAAGGAAACCTACACCAAGCAGAAGGATTTTTTTAAATTTACAAATGTAGAAAAACACAAATTATGGCAAAGTACATTGTTGGTCTCATTAACAATAACCATAGGTTTGTTGACCATTGCACCTTTATGAGCTTGTTGGTAATCCCATTCCAAAACCTTGCATATTAATATGGAGTTGACAACACTCCCTTCATTCTTCCTTGAGAGCTATGCTACAACAGCCTTCACTTTTCCACAGGAAGTTATGCCCATTCAGCAAAAAGAGCATTTGTGAGCTCAGGTATTATTGTGTATTATTGTGTAATAGGGTTGCTCTGGGCAAGGCCACTCAAGTTTCTCCACACTAAACCCAATAAACCAAGTCTTTATGGATCTGGCTTTGAGTACAAGGGTACAGTCATGGTGGAACAGAAAACGGCTATCACCAAACTGGTCCCACAAGGTTGTAAGTCCACAATTGTCTATAATGTCTTTGTATGCTGTAGCATTACCAGCCCCCTTCACTGGGTACACCTAAAGTCAATTCTCAGGGAGATATTTGCCTGTATACTGGCACTTCAGGACATTTGTGGGGTTTCATGAACGCTATTGTTTCCTAAGATATGTCTGGCACCAGAGTGTATGCACAGTGCATATACATGCATATTCAGCCAAAAGGATTGCACTGGTTCTTTTAAAGAACAACTTTTGTTTGGATGAATCTTCAGATTCTGGTCTCGTGTCTGGTTAGCCTAGTACTAGTGATTTACCCAAAATCTTATCGTCTGATTTAGTCTCTTGATGATTACTCCATGTATTTACTGCACTTAGATATGTACCTGGCAGTGTGCAGTAATCCTGAGCAAACAGTCAGCAGTCATCACTAATATATAGCAAAATGTACAATCTGATTGCTTGTTGTGCATTTCTGTACTTTGCACTGCTTTTAACTCTACTGTTTATTTCTCATTTATGTAATATGTTGTCATGAAAAGTCAAGCAAACACTATACTATAACACTGAAGTTGAAGAGGAAGTACTTGCTTGTTATAAAAGTTGAAGGTGATCCTGCTTAGAAAAGACGCTGTCAGCTCTGGATTCTGTAGGTAAAAATAAATAATTATTTTTATATTGCAAGGTACAGATAGGTTAAAATTGATTAAAACCAGAACGAAGCTCTACCAGCATTCAGTAATAAAAATAAGCAGTAAAAGCAAATCTAAATCCTAACGGGGCATACTTTATTAAAGTGCAGTGTATTATATACAATTGCCATGTATTTTTCATTCATCAGGGGAGCATGAGGTAGAGTGATAATGCAAGAAAACGGTTGGGAAACAGTTGTAAGCCTAAAACAGGAAGTGCCCAAACAATGACCTCCATGGAAGGATCACCAGATATTACTTTAATGAAAGCTGCATATTTAAAAAGATTAAAAACCACTATTGAAATTACAGTAACACTTTAAAGCAGTGATTCTCAACCGGTGTTACCTCAGAACCCACATTTATCCTTGGTCATTAAGTCGTGACCCGAGTTGCACTGCAATGGAACGCACCACATTGCGGTACTGTGCGTTCCGATGCGGGCAATAGAACTGTGGGTGGGAGGTGCATTTGAGGTGCCATTCAAATGAATGGCAATGCAATGCACTTCTCACACCAAAATGCGTGTTAGGTGCGATTGCGAAGTACGTGGCTGTGCGATTAACGCACTGTACTAGTGTGAATAGGCCCTCAAAAACACACAACCACTCACACACACACTCCCCAAAAAAAATGTTTTGTTCTTTTTTTAAGATCCACCCAGTCTCTCTACCTTATGAGAACTGGAGTGGATCTTTGGCCTGGGGTCCAGTGTGGGCTGCTGTGCTGTAGCTCCATCCATATGTGCATTGCCTGTACAGCTCCCCTATGTACATGTTACAATATGTTACATCACGCCCGTCCAGACTCCTCTACAAGCTGACACTTGGCACCGGGCAGCATATTTTGAATTGCTGCTTGGCGCAAGAACTGACAGTGCTGCGCTAGGGGGAGGCTGAGGAGCCTCTCACCTAGAAAAGTGGAAGGCACATGGGTACCCACTGAACACAGGGTCTCGACCCACCAGTTGAGAACCGAGTATTTAAAGTAACCTCTGCATATGCACTTTTTCATCATTATCTCAGTTTGAATTGCTTGTAATAGGAAGGAGCCCAGAAACAGGGGGAATCGGGGTTCTTTGTTGAGGTTCAACATGATGTTCCTGACTCTGTCTTCCTCACCTACTGGGACCAGACGTATGTTTGAAATGTCCAAAAGAAGTCACCCGCACTCCGAGGTCCAATGTGTTGAACGGCTCTTTTATTCAGACGTTATACAGACATGGTGGCACAGTGTAAAATCAACGTTTCGGGACCGAACATGGTCCCTTCCGCAGGCAAACACAGTGACCTGACCTGAAGCAGGGAAGTCTGATGAAGGGATCATGTGCGTTCCCGAAACGCTGCTTTTACACTGTGCCACCATGTCTGTATAACGTCTGAATAAAAGAGCCGTTCAACACATTGGACCTCGGAGTGCGGGTGACTTCTTTTGGACATTTCTGTGATAAGACGGCGCCATCCTCAGGTCATACCAGCACCCATCTATTTTATGGGATTCTGGTCAGGAGTGCTGTGGATTACACATTACAGACATATGCTTGGACCTGAGGAGGTGCTTATTCTTGGTAATAGCATGAAATCTTAATGGGTTGGTACATATTTCAATCAACTATTGAAGTTCAAGAAGCCAATCAATACAATGTAGCAGGAAACATGCTCAGGAGGTAGCTCAATGGCATGTAGGCACCCATACAATGCAGTCTCTTTGAGGGATTACTGGTCCCACGACAGCTTCATTTCAGCAGCAAAACGAAGAAACAAAAGCATGCTTACTTCAGCAAACACCTCAATCCACATAGTAGACTTTTTCTCAGCCTGAATAAACGCACTAGTAGATGAAGCCTCCATGTGTTCTCGCACCTAAAAGAACAGTCTGCCTATTCACCATCCATAGAGTTTGCACAGCCTCTTTCTTTAAAGGCTTCCCTGACCTTCCGGACTTGTGGACCAGAACAGCCAGTCTGAGGACCCATGCAATCTCTTCCACAGCCCAAACTCCAGGTCCATACAGAGGAATTTTATGATCAGCCTTCTAAAGGGAAGCTGACCTATTTTCCTCACCAAGCTTCCCTGGAGCCCACAACCGCCCCTATCCGCATTCTGGGTGAGAAGTATCTCCCATCTGCCACCTTTTCTGCCATTTTAGCCAAGACTCTGTCACAAAAGCAGACAACACAATGAAATGCTTTAGGGAGCATCTAGGCTGATTTGCACGTTTAATTAACTTTTTTTGCATCAGGATCCCTTCAGTAAAGATCACATTTTCACCCAAAAAGTAATTGTGCTTTAAAGGTGAGCTGTGGCCAAACAGCTAAATGCACAGATTATATAACACAGTAGTGTCATGTCCCCATCCCTGTTCACTGCTCACTGGACAATTAGGGAGCAGTAGCAGAATGATGAGGTTATTTGGCTATCCCATCCTGTGAGACTGGCAACACCATTTAATTCAGTACAGCCCGTGTGTACAAAAGAGGAGTTCAGGATACGGGGAAAAGATAGACAAATCTTTCAATACCTTCTTTGTGAGATCACTATCCTCTGAGATGGATGAGACGATTATTATGATAATTTGGAGACCAAAAGAGATGAAAAACAAGCAGTAGCGAGGCAGGTCAGGAATCTCCTCCTGAGAACAAAACACAAACAGAGAACAATAAGTCTGAGGTAATAACTTGGTGGAAAAAAGCCCATACTCATACTGATCTGAGAAAAAAAAAAAGATCTAGTTATTTAATATCGGCAACAGGATTGGCTCTTCCCTCAGACACTTTGGCCAATCAGGGTCATCATATTATAAGGTCACAAGGTGGAACCGTTGCAGTGGTATACTCAAGAGTGCAATCTGAGCCATAGCACACAATGGCACTGCTATTAGGGCTCAATTCTTTCTGGCTGCATAGTGATTTATGCAGGTAACAATAACATTTGTTAAGTATGTCTGCATAACATAACGTTTGGGAACCTCTATGTGATGGCTATGAAAACAATTAGTATTTTTGTATCACTATAGCCATTGCCTTTGAAATGCAGATTAGAGAGGCATAGGGGCCCCTTAATGGTTTTTCCATGGGGCCCCATCACACATAGGTAAGGCACTGGCTATACTTGCTGAATGCACATTGATGATCTTACCTTGAGTGCAGTTCGGATTAAAGATTGGAATGTAAAAATGCCACAAACAATGGACAGAGTCCAGAAGAGGAACAGGGTTCCGGAATCCTTCTTGACACAATACCGCCGGCTGTGATGAACTAATAACACCATGATCTGATGGGATGAGAAAATATACAATGACAATCTGTCTTCTATGCTGATACTAAAAGTTCTGATGCTACAACTCTCTTGTCCTGGCCGTATTCACCGAACCGATAAAATTATAGGCTCAGCTTTTTTACATAACCATTTTAAACATAAGTAAATCTTAACAATGAACGTCTCTTCTTTTCTTCATTTTGGTCTGTTAAATATTATACTGATAACATATCAAATAATAATAATAATAATCATATATCACTGCAAAAAGTACCTGTTGATCCTACCAGAACTCCAGTGAACACCTCCACTTATAGTATAGAGATGAGGAGAGGGGAGGGGATTTTTAGTCCTAAAACACTTTCTGTCCATGGGTGGCAACACTGCTTCTCCATAGATAGAGTACAGTGAGTGAGTGTTGTGGCCTTAGGACAGGAAATGTGTTACACATCTAAGGACTGGGAAGCTGCAATATATCACACTTCTGTTCTTGGGTTTAGATAAACTTTAAGGGTTTATGTAGATGGTAAAAATGAATTATGCTTTCTATTGTATGCATTTGCGATGCTTCTCATTAACTTCTGACCTTCTTCTGACCAGCATTTGACCTCTCTCTAAGGTGCATCAAGCTGCTTTTGCATTTCCATCGACTGTGTAAGGAAAAAAAAATCTGTTCTGGCACAAACCAAAGCTTGTATACACAGAACCTTAAACAGGAGGGATGATCCAGAACATGTTATTGGGGTTACACCTAGTGCCGGCTGGGGATGATTTTGGGGCTTCCTAGGAAGAACTGAGGTGCAGACAGGCAGCTTGGCTTGTTAGCTAAGATGGATTACATTTTATAGAAAGATCTGTCTAGATCAGCCTTTATCAACCTTTTTACCATGGAGGAACCCTTGAAAAATTGTTAATGTCTCAGGGAACCCCCTAAAAATGATGTTACCTACAGCTCACAGTGTGATCAGCAGGTTGTTAGAGACGGATTGCCCACTAGGCCAACTGAGGCCCGACCTCGGGGAGGTAGGGATTCCTATCACCCGATGCCCGGGACATGAATTTCCGTGCGCCGGGCGGGTAGTTGTTTTGTACATTTAGCACAGCTTTGGGCAATGTACAGCGCAGCCTGCTCGTCCGTCCTCCCCCAAAACCCCCTCCCTCTCTCCCCGCCAGCTGGAGATCCTCTCTTCAGGATGGAGAGATAACGTCCATTCCCCACCCTGCTCCATGTATACAGTGAGAGTGGAAAGATGCGCTCGCAGCCTTCCCCTCTCAGCTGTCACAGGAGTTCTAGCACAGTGCTGTGCTAGAACACCTGGAAGTGACAGGTTCAATAAAGAGAACCTGTCACCTTCAAATGTTATCACATAGGGGCTTGTTATCTCCTGTGTTATAGCAATAAAGTTAAATTAAAAAAAATTACATTGATAAAAAATGATAAAATAAATAAAAATTAAGAAACAAAATAAGTAAAAAAATAATAATGAACATTAAAAAGTAAAAAATAATAAGATAAACAATTATAAAAAAATTAAAGTAAAAAATAATAAGATAATAAGTATAAAAACAAAGTTAAAGATAATAAGATACATAAAAATTTAAAAACTGAAAAAAATATATAAAAAATAAAGAAAAAACTAATTAAAAAAAACCCTGCCAACTGGTTGCCATTCTCCATTAGGGGGTGGAGGGGAGGGTAACATAGGGGAACCTGGCCTTTTAGGTAAATAAAGAATGGGGTGTATTTAAACCTCCCTCCCCCAAACTCTACATGACAAAATTATCTTCAGTAATAATCATAATAATGGCCCAATTGCACTCCTGACCGGAGGAAGCCCAATGCAACCGGCGGGTGCAGTAGTGACAACGGATGCCTCTGCATCCGTTGTCACTGCCGCAAAGTATAGATAAATGAAAGTAGTCACTCGCACTCCAAAAGTAGTAAAGTCAATAGTGTTTATTGACTATGATGATGCACATCTCCTAGGCAACGTTTCAGGACCGTGCGGCCCCTTCCTCAGGCAAGCAGAGAGTGAATCATACAAATACATCAAGCAATAAATACAAGTGAAACAACGCCAAACCACCAATCACAATTCAATTGATTTGTGGATCAAGGATGGATGGATCAATTGAATTGTGATTGGTGGTTTGGCGTTGTTTCACTTGCATTTATTGCTTGATGTATTTGTTTCTTTCATTTATGTAAAATTTGTACTGACCCCTTCAAATAATGGGCAATGTAGGCAAATGCTCTCTCCTCAAGGAACCCCTAGCAATCTCTGGAGTCTGAAGGAATCCCAGGGTTCCACAGAACCAAGGTTAAGAAATGCTGGTCTAGATCTTCATGTGGAAATGTTCTTACCCATGTCACAGCGTGGATGGGAGGATTGATATACAGGACGGCGGGGACGATTTTGTCAGGGTAAGTGCTAGCTTGTTCCGTTATGTGCTCTGAGACTGTGATCCCTATTCCAGCAACAGATGTGAAGAACAGCAACAAGGTCAGGAGCTGCAAGAAGGAAAATAAAAGAATAATTGTCAGACCAAAGCCTTAAAGTGACATTAAAGTCAAATTTTTCACCCTCACCAAATGTTAATTAAAGCACTTACCTTAAACGATGCCTCTTAGTCCGATCTTCCTCTTCTTTCCTGTCCTTTTCAGCCTTCTCTCCAGCGCTGCGGTGGGTCTCCGATCCAGCGCTGACTCCTCTGTCCTTGCTGGAACTTCCTGTCCCACGGTGTCTGCATGCGGGTGCACGCGTCCATAGACTTACTTTGCATCTCTCCTCGTCCCCCCCCCCCGAAAATCCGAACTGCGAATGCGCCCGCCCTAAGATGCTTTGCGGCCGCCCGAGCAGTTTTGGATTTTCGGACGGGAGCACACGGCGAAGACACAGGTAAGTTTAAACCGCTTTTAAAGCGTTTTTGTTTTTTTAACTTTTTGCATATATCTACTGCTTGCTAGCAGTAGATATATGCAAACAAAACGGAGGGTTTAGAAACCCTTTAATAAGAGGACTTGCCTTAAAAAGAGGTCACGCTAGTACATTGCAGTTAGTGATCAAATCAACTAAGTTATCAAATCACATACAAAACAAGCAGGCCGAGTCATTGTTTCTGGCTGGTATTCAACTAGCAACGAGATAAGATGTTCAAAAAAACCTGACCAGATGTACGCAGATAAATACAATTACATAACAAAGTCTTTTAACACATTAGCAGAGTAAGCAGATTGCTTACACTAAACAAATGAAATAGATAAGGTTGCTGGTTCTTCAAATAATGGAATTTTTACTGTATTTTGGAAATATTACATGATCTGATGACATGCCCAACTTTGTTACTAATGTAGTATAGTCTTCCAATGAATGAAGTACAAATGATCAGATTCACGTGAAGACTCACATTAGCACTCGGATAGGTTAGAGTTTTTTTCTTTTGACATTTTATACATTTTTGGAGAAATGCTGTTGCACACTTCCTGTTGATGTGTAATCAAGTGATCAGGAGCCTAGGCATTTAGTCATGTGATCTTTGCTGAATATAAGCCAACCTGATCACTGATCCTCCATTTTACTAGAGGTTGTCTGACCAATGCCTAAGACCTTGATTCAGGTCTATTAAGTGTTTCTCATTATGGTCATTATTTATCCAGTATTTATATAGCACCAACATAGTAGGTAACACGTCACAGAGTTCATACATAGCATCCTTCAAGTCAGTCCAGTCAGAAGGACGTCAATTGCAGGTCAAATGCACCTGTCAATGAATTCTGAATGATCTCAGATGCATCTCAAATTGATCTCAAATGTAAGTGAAATACACCTGAAAGCAAGCTGTATTGTCCCTGTTCCCAAACTTTAATGATGACTATGACTAGTATGGGACTGCTGCAATGTGTCTGCATTGGGTCACTGCCCATCAATGCTCTGAGTGCCATGGTATACACAGGCTAATGTCCAAGGTGTGGAACAGTTTTTATCTGTTTCTGGATGGTCTCCAGACATTCTGTCATTGGTCGTTACCATTTTATCTAATGTGACCTGGTAATGACCCATATTGTGGATTAGGACAAGACATTCAGGTACATGCAGCTTTCAGTGGACACTGGACTGTCAATACTGCAGATTGTGCATACAAACGAAGAGAAGAAAAAGAAGAAAGTATATTTGAGAACTAAGTGTAGACGTATAACAACTATGTTCTCACAAGGCCAGAAGGCAAGGGTGGTGAAAGATCTGTTCATCATGAATAGAAAATACACACAAAAAATCACTGTAGACTGCCATCAAAACCTCATCCCAAATGTGAAACATGGCGAAGAAAACATCATGATTTGGAGCTTCTTACTACCTCAGAGTCTGGACAATTTGCTGCCACAGATTAGTGAACTTAAAACTGTATCAATAAACTATACCTTAGAATCTCAGGGTAGCAGTCCATCTCAGTATAACAATAGATGAATGACATATTCTTACATCCCAGCATAGACTGTAAATGTTTAAACAGAGCACAAAAAATGTTTGCCCATCTTATGCCAATAATGCACTTACTCTGGTCTCCTATCCAACTAAATCAACTTTGTGCGTAAGGTTTGCCCTATTCAAAGAATATGAAGGATTTATCACACAAATCCGAATCTGAATACATACAAATCCTTTATTTTCAGCTAATAGTCTGGAATCATTTAAGAAGCTTTTGGACGATTTCGTGAGAAACGGTAATATACAGGGGTACAGGTACTCCTAATAACGAGATGACACAGGGACCCATACACACACACACACACAATAGGTTGGACTTGATGGACATATGTCTTTATTCAACCTCAAATACTATGTAACTATTTAACTTTATATTCTTGGTTCTTATCTGCTGGCAAGACAAACTGGGCCACCACCCCTGGACAATTAGATCCACCAGGACAAGTTTATTTTAGGGTCACCTTTTTTTAGAGAACAACTCTGGTTCAGGTATAGAGCTATTCCAGTAGTCATTACAAGCCCATTCAATGCAATTTTGTGAGGTCAGAAGGTCAACTGCAAGTCAGTGAATGATCTCAGATGCATCTCAAACTGATTTTAAATACTCATGACAAGACCCATCAATGCAACTTGTTGTAAACCAATAATCTGCCCAGTTATCTCAAGTAATTTGTTTGAGAAAGATCTTCAACATTGCAACACAAGTCCAGCCATATGTGGCTAATTACTTCTAGATGTGCCATGACCCGGATATGAGAACGTTCAAAGAACTCTCAAGTAGTGTTTAAATTGGCCACAACATTTCTGAATGTCCCGGGTTTTCTTGTAGGAATACTCTATTACTGGAAAGATGATGCCAGTTGTATATGAAGCATTAACTGAAATCTGAACAGCAGACATTTTAACCCCAAAAAGTTACCAGAGCAATATATTCAGCCTCTCAGTCTCACCTGCTTGGCCAGGTACAGTTTAGAGATAGGGGATTTCACTTTGCCTCGTTTGCAGAAGTTGAGCAGCTGCCATGGAGCGCAGAGCCAGAAGAAGATCAAAGGAATCCACACTAAGACAGTCTGTTGGAAACACACTGGAAAGTCTGGATCCGTTCGCTCCAAGAAGGAGGAATTCTGTAAAGAAAAGACATGAGACACTTAGATAAATACAGAACAGAGTTCACTTTGTTTTTGGATCACTTAGTTGAGTGATCACATGGCCATTCCAGTCCTTCTTGTCACTGTCCAGGTGCTGTACATTGGCAGTTGATAGTGGGTACTCAACAGAAGATTACAGTGGGAACACAATACAATGCATTTATTCCATTCTGAAAACTAATATAGAGTTCAACTTCAGTTATATTTGGCTTTCCCTAAACATGTTTAAACAGCATATAGAAGTGTCTGATAGTATTCACCTGTAATTATGTGAATGTGTATGTCTCTTATTAAAATACAGAATTAAAACTAAAGCCCCAATTTATTTTTAGATTTGGATAGAGTGGAAAAGAGTAAGACCCACTGGCATGTTTTTATTCCCATCCCTGCTAGTGAGATTTCCCTTCACTTCCTGTCAGGAGGATAGCATGTGATAGGAAATCCCTCCAATAGACAAGGCTTTTGGGTCCAGAAATGTGATGGCTTTATGAATAGTCTTCCATCTGAGTTTACATTGTAGTAATAATAAAGCCAACATTTTTCTAGGGCTAAAGTTTTGCCCCCTACTCAGTCCCCATACATTGTACCCTATCTTTCAAGCCCTGATAAAGGGGGCAATGCTTCCGCCCCGGAAACGCATTGGCTTCTTGTACAGTCTTCCATGTGATTTTACATTGGATAATAAAGCCAACACTTTTCTAGGGCTAAAGCCTTGCCCCATACACAGTCCCCATACATTGTCCCCTATCTTTCAAGTCCTGATAAAGGGGGCAACGCTTCACCCCCAGAAAGGCATTGGGTTTATGTGCAGTCTTCGATGTGATTTTATAATGGAATAATAAAACCAACATGTTTCTAGGGTTACATTTAGCCTTGTCCCCTACCCAATCCCCATACATTGTACCGTGTCTTTCAAGCCCTGATAAAGGGGGTAATGCTTCAGCCCCAGAAACACATCGGCTTCTTGTACAGTCTACCATGTGATTTTACATTGGATAATAAAGACAACACTTTTCTAGGGCTAACGCCTTGCCCCCTACCCAATCCCCATACATTGTCCCCTATCTTTCAATTCCTGATAAAGGGGGCAATGCTTCACCCCAAGAAAGGCATTTGGTTTAAGTACAGTTTTCAATGTGAATTTACATTGCAGAAAAACTGTATCTGGATTATAACATCATGGTGAGGCATTTGAATTCTAGATTTACTTGTTCAACTAAACACCTGAAATGACTTCTATCCCTACCCCACTCTGTCCTTTACCAAAAAATGTTTTCACTGGAGTTGGGTTTTAAGGGCTTCAAGAAAGATGTTCAAAATGCTTTTTATATGCTTTGTACATGCTTTCTGGATCCAATGCTCTTAAAAAAATCTAGGATTCAACAATGCCTGTGTGTTCATTGTCCATACATACCTAAACGGTTTAATATACAAAGAATAAAATATACAATATATAAAGTATTAAATATATAAAATACAAAAAAAATATAAAAACAAAGAATAAAATGCTTTATGAACTACAGTGAAGATAGGCATAGATGTTAATTTCTGATATTCTAACACATCTGTAACACTTAACAAAAGCGATGTTTTTTTATGTCTAATCCCGAGAGTCTCCTTTGTAAGAAAAAACCCTAGACTACCATGTGCCTGGCTTGTCTCAAATATCTATTTACACTAATGGCGTTTCCTCTCATAACTATTTAAACTGATATAAATCTCCTCAAACAAGAATCCTTATGTCTTTAATTGACTAAATATATTTTTTAAGATGAACGTAAAAGGGTTTGTTTGGCTATTTTCCATCTTTTATCCCAGGCAATATAATTAATTTACTAAATAGAAGTATTCCTTAACCCGAACAAGGGTAGATCCATGAGTAGACATGCCACCGAAGGAGACACTGACGCCAATCAAAACACATTGTGAATATTAACAAAAATTACATTTTCATTTGTTCTGGTTACCAGTAAGTAACACGACTGATACATTCACTCCTGATAGAGGTCTATTTCCTTCTATCGGGGTCCAATTCACTACATTAGCGGAAAAATCACACATCCATATATGTATTTTTTGTATGAATTTGACATTATTGTTCTACAAGTACAAGCACTCACATCTTTACCTTATAGTAATGGCACAATTTACAGAGTATTTTACATATATAAGGGTGCCCTATGTGATATATTACAAAAACAAAGTAGGACCCAGTAAGAAGCCCACAATATAAAAATATTGAACCAGCAGACAATGAAGAGACTTACCCAGAAGATAGACCCGCAGTATTTATCTAGAGCCTTAGACATGGTGGGAGGTGGAATGGCTGCTCGCAGGCTCTCTGTGTCCTGATATTACGCTGTCTTGTTTGGTTATATGTTCTTCATGGCTTATGGTAGTAGCTGTATTATTACTCAATGATTCAGCAGGTTAAAAGTCACAACCCACCCACCCCTGGATGTTATACTCCCAAAAGGGCATCTCAGTGCAGTACAGTCCTATTGGACTTGACTTGGGTTAAAAGTTAACTTAGTTTAGAAGCTCACAGTTTAGAATGAAGTCTATGAGTAGGCGGCTCTTGCACTAGTCCTCCTTCACTGCTGGTAACAGAAGTGATTGTCATTTTCTATAATTTAACTAATTTATCTTTAAGATCGCTGCCAAACCAACCCCCCCCCCCTATGTGACGTATTCAGGACTCATGATGATACTGTAGAAAACGAGATCTAGAACAGGAATACAGAGGATTGTGTAACAATTCACTGATTTACATGGCTTGTAGTTACTTATCTCTTTTTTTGCATACCAGACACAGTCCTCTGGTATGTATAAAAGGCTAAACTATGTATAGAATTGTTTTTACTGTACTTTTTTTTAGCTAGTATAGTTTAGCCATGTAAGCTGCAGAAAAATTCAGCTTGGTTTGGATGTTTCGTTATTTCGGGATTCAGTTCAGTTCGGAGTTTCGGATTCAGATGAAATTCGAATTTTCGTTATTTTCAGATAAGTTTACAAACGAATATTCGTTATGACTACCACAGAAAACCATATACAGATATTAATACTACAGCTGAAGCTCCCAGACCCGAATGGCATTCGGGAGTCCGAATTTCCGATTTTCCGATTACCATTTGGGAGCTCCAGAAAGCCATACGGGTCTGGGAGCCATATACATACATAATATTAAAGCTGAGGCTTCCAGACCCCAATGGCATTCGGGAGCTCTCGAATGCTATTCGGAAATTCGGACTCCATTCGGGTTTTGGAGCATCAGCTTTAGTATTATGTATATATAATTAGTATTTTGTAGTATGAACCAATAACAATTCAGTTTATTAAAACAATTCATCCCCTCACAGCTACCTCCTCATGTATCACTTCTCCCTCCCTCTTGTATTGTGATTGTAATGTCTTCCCTATATTGTAAAGCACTGCGCAAACTGTTTGCGCTATATAAATCCTGTATAATAATAATAGTCATTGCGTTAACGTTGGGAGCCATATATACATTAAACCAAAGCTGAGGCTCCCAGACCCGAATGGAATTCCGGAGCTCCTGAATGCGATTCTGAAATTCGAATGCATTAAACCGAAAAAACACATCTGATTGGCCAGAAAAGCCACATGTCCGATTCAATTTAGTTTCTAAACAAAATTTGGGCTGGATCGAAATTTTGGAAAACTGACATTTGGATTTCTTACACATTCGAATGCATTGGGATTCGGAAATTCGAATGTCTGAAAATTTGTATGAATTTTGATTCGAAACAAAACAAATCGCACATGTCTAGTATAGATTAGAGGCCGTCCTTAATGATTTTAAATGAAGCACGTAGCAATCTTGATATCCAGGTGTGTTTTGTCTACACTGACAGATTAACCATTGTTTTTTATTAATTTCAGGAAGAATCTTGAAACTGTCCATACAATTTAGGTTCAAATACTTGTTTATGATGGAGTAAAAATACAGGTAAATCAGGGTGTTTTCCTGGCAGTATCTACTACTAGTGTGCTATAGATAGTGGGGGGAAGGGTTACATATGTTTTTAAATATAGTTATTTCGTATTTATAGTTTTATATACAGTTATATAAAATACTGTAGGCTAAATGTCATATTTATTGCTTATTGGTGAAGAGTTACACAATAACATTAGTTGAAGTCCTTAAGCTTATGTAAAGACAATTGAATTGTCTGGAAGCCATTATTAGGTGACCCATAGCAAGGGTCCTAGATAACAATGGCTTTTATGAGTTACACACAGCTCTCAATGCTTATTTGTATTGCAAATATTTCCTGAAAATTACCTTTTTTTTTCTCAAAAAAGCATAAAGTGGATAAACATCTACTAATGTTTCAGATTCCTAAGAGTGAACATTTTGGATCTAAACTATCGTACTTGTTATTTGGGTCATTAAACTTCTGTTGAATCTTCAATTATCTAGTGCATGGATAGCCCATGGATTAAATTGTTGGCAGAGAATTCTGTACCCAATGTTTTCACTTTATAACCAGTGACACACACAGGTCATTCCCACACCGCACAAAAAATATAGTTATTTTTATGTGTTAACATTCTTCGGCTCGGGGTCTCTTTCTACTTCCCCTTCCTGCCTTGTTGCTATGAGCCGCAGCAGTACTTAAAACCGACGTTGACCAATCAGTTATCCACAACTGGAAGCAAGTTTCTGTTCAAGATACTAGTTTACTGGGAGAGAAGCCACCATCGGATGTAACTTCATTGTAAAGAATGGCAACTCTATCGCTAAAAAGTGGAACCCATAGAGGCAGGGCCTGCCACATATCCTACCGAATTACTTACAATTTCATGTAATATTGTTTTTCTCTTCCAAACAGTGCATTTAGAGAAAAAGCAGATACGCCTAAATGGCTTTCCATATTATATATTTGTTAAGAAAATAGTGTATATGCAGTTGGGCATTTTATGGCATTAAGCAATTAAAAAAATTCAGGACACCAAGATTTTTTTTTAAACATAATATTCTTCTTTATTTAAAAAATTACAATAGAACAAGACTTCCAATATCACAGAATTACAATAGAAGAAGTCTTATAATATTAATATTATACAGGATTTATATAGCGCCAACAGTTTGCGCAGCGCTTTACAATATAAGGAAGACATTACAATCACAATACAATTCAAGACAAGATGGTAAGGAGGCCCTGCCCATGAGGGATTACAATCTAAAAGGGAGTGGCCAGTGATAACTGAGGAGGTAGCTGTGTGGGGATGAATTGTCTGAGAACATGATAGTTGAGTGGTTAGGTTGAGGTGGGATAGGTTTCCCTGAAGAGATGAGTCTTAAGGGATCGCCTGAAGGCAGTCAGAGTGGGAGATAGACAGGTTGGGGTAGAGAGTTCCATAGGAAGGGAGAGGCTCTAGTGATGTCCTGGAGGCGAGCATGGGAGGAATTGATGAGGGAGCTGGAAAGCAGAAGGTCTTTTGAAGAGCGGAGGGGACGGTTAGGGTGATATTTTGAGACAAGTTTGGAGATATAGCCGGGGGCAGAGTTGTGGATGGCTTTGTAAGTGGTTGGTAATATTTTGAATTTTATCCTTTGGGCTATTGGAAGCCAGTGCAGGGATTGGCAGAGGGGAGTTGCAGACACTGAACGGTTGGTTAGGTGAATTAGTCTAGCAGCTGCATTCATGATAGACTGAAGGGGGTATAGCCTGTGTAGTGGAAGGCCAATGAGGAGGGAGTCGCAATAGTCAAGACGAGATATAACAAGCGAGTGGATGAGTAATTTTGCGGTTTCACAGAATTACAATAGAACAAGTTTTACAATATCACAGAATTACAATATAACAAGTCTTCCAATATCACAGAATTATAATCGGACAAGTATTACAATATCACAGAGTTATAATAGAAAAAGTCTTATAATATCATAAAGATAAACCAATTTTGAGGGTTATCTAACTCCGGCTGTTGCTGTTCTCTAAAGAATGAACTGTAAGACTTTGGATGCCATTTATTTTGATTCACCTGGAAAATATTTATCTGATTTAAACAATGTTCAGTTTGGCTTTAATATTCTTAAAATTATTTGTGGCAGCGGGTGTACAAAACTGAAAATAATTTATTCTAGCTCATGCAGGATGACTAAGCAATTCAACGTGTTTATAGAAAATTTGCAATGTCATCCGATTAGCAGAAAGATTTGAGTTTGACTCTCTGCCTCCATAAACAGGGTGGAGGGACTGGGGGTCCAATGTGCACACAGACATGCCAGTCATTCCTCTGTTAATAATTAGAGAAGGAAAGTAATCGCTCTTATCACTTCTTCATAAATAGCATAAGTTGTAAACCTTCACCTAGATCATCATGGCTGCCGAGCTTATGTAGTGTTTAGACGTTGTGTATATGTTGTGTATATGTTTTGGAAAATTAAGTTCTTGCTCAAGCTTAGAAATAATTACAAGAGGTGAAAAATCTATTTTAATAAATAAACAAAAAATACCTTTTGTTCTAGACCCTTCAGAACAAGGGCCTCCAAAACACACCCAAGTGATGTGTGATGTGAAGTAGGTTGGGATCACACCAAGGTGTAACGTCTAAGGAAAGCCCAGTCTTTACTCCAACAATCAGGTCCATCAGGTGGTCCAACAATCAGTTTGGAAGAGGATGATTCCATATTGTGGTCCTTGAGTTTGTCCCACTGCTGACAGCTGATGGTCTCTTTGATAAATTCCCAGGAATTTGATGTCTCGTGAATGTTGTTTTAATATTATTCACATAACCCAGCTTGTTATATTTAGAGGCTGGAACTGGCTCTTCAGGTTCCTTTTTTAGACAAGCCTGGTCTTCTGTTTCAAATCCCGCTTTATGGACTGCTATACCTGCATAGACCTCAATCTGTCTGGACACCATGGCCATCTACTGACTCGGCAGCATTCACAGGCAGCTTAATGTATATTTGTGCTCTCATAGCCAAATTGGGATAACACCTAGTTTATATTTGTTACGTGTTCCCATTCACATACCATAAGCTAGAACAAAAAATACAAAATGCTTCTTCCAGTTTAAATTTATTTTACTTGGGTTAGGGTTGCTTGGCTTCTTAAAGCCCATTTCCACCTTTGCAGAGGTATTTTTTTTTTAAAAAACATATGCCAGCAATGTACACCAAGTGTACATGAAACAGGTAAATGCAGCTGATGTATATGAACAGAGAAACTTAGTTTTCCTCTTCATATTCCCATGGAAACTGCTGCCTGTGTTGTCTTAGCTCTTTCTGAGCTCTCCCATTCATTAGTATTCATAGAGGGCCCCCCTTCCCCCTCAGACAGTGTATTGTGGGCAAAGGTAGACCTGCTGTTTACTGATCATGTTACAATGAACAGGGAGGGGAAGAGCTGTTGTCAGCCTGATTACAATCCTGATTACAAGCCCTGTGGAGAAAATGTTGAATTTTTAGGCTTCAGTCCTAATAAAAATCTTCACTAAAAGAAAGGAAAGCCTAAAATGTGAGTCATGAAAATGTGCACCAAAATACATCATCTCTGTATCTCTTCATCACTTCAATAAATGCTACTCACTTACACAGGTGGAGATGGACTTTAAGGGTTAAAAGTTCTACTTACTTCTTCTTTGTAATGTTAGGAGGGCCTGCGGAGGGTGAGGGATTTTACTTTTCTGGCTGAATTCATTTTAATTTAAAAAGTAGATTTGAACACTTCCTGTTCTAACAATGGGTGAAATGATTAAAATCCTGGCACATGTGCTGTATGTTAATGAAGTTAATGAGAGTGACACAATCCACAAATTTCAGTCCTAAGTCTTTCTATAAGGGCAGATCACTGTGAAAGTGCTCAGAAAAATCTGGATTCAGCCATCTTGCCTTTTGCAACAAAATATCTAAAAGGTAAGACATTTTTTTTTTATAATGTTTTGCTAAGCTGTGTTAATGGGAACACATAACAAACATGTAGAGGGGTTTTGTCAAATAAGACTGCAAAAGGGGAAATACACGTTAACTCTTTAATGAGGCAAAGGAGTTTAATCCAATGCATTTGTACTTCAGATAAGTGCAGTACAGAGGATTTTTTTCCAGTCTTTTAAAAAGACATTGAGGGGAATTTATCAAACCTGGAGCAGACAAAAACTGGAGCAGCAGTGCACGGCAACCAATCAGCTTCTCTCTTCAGTTAAGATTTGAAAATTAAAGAGAGAAGCTGATTGGTTGCCAAGCACAGCTGCTCCAGATTTTGTCTGCTCCAGTTTTAATAAATTCCTCTCAATGACTTTCTAAACTTTGTCCCTGCCATGACTGAGGGAGCATGGAGGATCTAGCTAGCACTGTACTAACTAACTCTAAACAGGAGAGAAGAACAGAGTGAAATACCGAGACAAAGATAAACAAGTCATGGTGAACCTACCACTAGATATTAGCATAATCAGAACATAAATAACACAATGCAGTTTAACAAAACACTCCCCGCCTGGCATTTCACTATAATACTACATCAGTTCTTGAAGGATGGCTTTTCCTCAGAGAACTTCAAACCTCCACTGACACAATTTGTAATCCACTGGATGAACACAACACGTGATAATTGTGCAATTTTCATTTTGATGTCCTAACGTGAACAATCTATGAAGACATCATATAACTGTAAACACGTTGTGTTACGGGTCCAAATTAATCTGCAAAAACAAAACTCTCTGAAGTTTCCGTCCGTTTTTTTACTACGGGCGGACGGCAAGAGGTTAAACATGGGCACCTCTGATGATTCCAACTGTTTTGCTTCTCTTTTCCTACACCTTGTCCTGAGATGACTAAAGCTGAGACAATGTAGAAGACTTTCTAACTTGCTCTAAACGGGAGGGGAGGGAGATACCAATACAAAGATTAAAAAAAGTATCTGTGGCACTAAACTACCACTAGATGCCAGCATACATCAGAACATAAATAGCACAATACAGTTCAGAGCAGACCTGGTACAAAGAGTGATCCACGCAGCTGTTTCTTATGAAAAGCCTTTAATTTATATGTAACGTACATAATACATGAATACAACAATTATTAATGACAGTATTTTGTTTTTCCTCTTCATGTGTTTTTAGGAACCTGACATGTTTGCCTTGTTATGTAATTGATTTCCACTGTATTAAAGAATACAGAAAGCTTTTTTTAAGTTTGTATAGACCAAGGAGTGGGTAAAATTGCTACCTTTTGGCCCTGGAGATAATGGTCACCAAGGACAAATAAAGGGCTGAATCTCCCCACTGGGGACACACAGCAATACATCTTACCCTGGCTTTACATAGACTTTAATGTTCTGTTTCCAGCATTGTGTGCCTTGGCTTCTCCAAAGTGAGGTCCATGCCTGGTGAGCCACATCATTACAAAACTCGCACAGACCTCTGTTATGATGCTGCTTTCTGCAGGTGATCGGACCCGAGACTTGGAAAAATTCCAGCAAATCTAGCACACAAGGATGACCTGACCTGGGACCGGATATTCAGCATTGTGAGCTGGTGCCTGGGAATTGCCAAGACACAGAGTGCAGGTGTCAGGGGGGGATAGCGTAAAGAGTGCAGGGGTCAGGAGTTTGTAATGCACAAAGTGCAGGGGTCAGGAATGGGTAATGCACAGAGTCTAGGGGTCACATAGTTCCCAGTACATAGCCCTGCCCACATTCCGAAGTACAGATACCCCATCCACCCAGTACAGGTCCCAGAGCCCCAGTTTCCCCTGTACAGATCACCCCTCTCAGTACAGATATCCCCCCAATGCCTGTATCTGAGCCTTAATAGGCAGTCAGAAGTGGTGGCTGCAGTGCAAGCACCAAAGACACTGCAGTGCCGCCCTAAACTGAATGAAAATGTGGGTCTTGGGAGGTCATGAGACTCGTGACCCAGTGCTAGCAACAAGCATGGCTGTAGCCCACAATTCAGTTTCATCTTCAGGAACCATTACATGTAAAATCACAACACTAATACAGAAGCACCACGTAGATTCCAAGCAATGGATCACATTCCCAGCGGCTATTCACAATCCAATGCCACAACAAGACATTCGTGTCATCTTAGTCCACATGTTGCTATACTGGACTCCAACATTTTCCTCCACGCTCCAGAAGAACTTCCCATCTTCAGCTGTGTTTAGTTCAGTTGCGTAAATGGCATACAGCCCTCTGTGGCCGATGCGTGGTCTGACCACACATGGGCTGTACTGTTCAGTCCTCCCAATGTGTTAGTGTTAGTACTTTCAATACCAGCATCCTTAGCCATAGAAGCAAAGTGTCCTCCTTTATGTAGGAGCGCCTCCGGCTCACCGTACTCTATGATTTTACCTGCATCCAGGACCATGACCCTGAAAAGAAAGAAAACAACATTTTGGTGCAATGAAAACAGCCAAAACATTAGATGTTACACTTATTTAGATACATTCCTTGGAATTCATAAAGAGTTCGTAAACTATGGCTATGGAACTGCCCACTGCCTTCCGCTGTCAAATGCAATTTAGGCAGACCAGATTGGGAACTAGTCTCTCGGCTTCCCCATCAGGCACCCTCTGTCAATCCAGCTCCATGACATTTGTTGCTAGGACGCTGCCAGCTGTGCAGCCAACTGTGTCCTAGCAACAAGACTCTTCCTTGGCCGCATTCAGCTGCCGGCCTGCAAGTGGCTTACATCATTGACCAGATATAGTAATTGCCATATATGGGTAATGACGTCAGCCCCATGTTTACATTCAGCTGTAGGCCGCGGAATCTCTGCTAATTTTCTCCGTTTTTTTCTCTCTACAAACTGGCGGTAGTTCTTTTTTAATTTGTCATAGCCATTGCAACATACAGTGAAAATGGAGGGAATAAGAATTAATTGAATTACTCTTAATAAAACTGTCACAAGGCTTTCATGAATTAGATGCAGACCACCAGAAAAGTGTTGCAAATGGTTAATTGAACCATCTACCTTTGTCTTATGTACCTGTAAAAGTAGCTGTGATGTCATCACTGGGCTGCACAGAATTGTGGGTGTGATACAGCAGGTCCCCCCACTACCTCTATACAAAGCAATATAAAAAGGTTTTTACTTAGAGTTCTTCTTTTAAGGGAAAATGTCAAGTAGAAAAATATGTGCATAACAAAACAAGGCCGATAGTATTAAAGAAGTACAGCTGACCCTCATATGTAATACAGAACATGTGTGTCTAAAGTGAACAATTCACTTCCTGCATGTGTTGTGGTGGTCATGTGACTAGGGTATGGCTTGATAGGACTGTCCTTACTTGTTGCTGTCCATGATTGTGTGCAGGCGATGTGCGATGGTCAGCACCGTACAGTCTGCGAATTCGCTGCGGATTGTACTCTGGATCAAGTTATCAGTCTCCAGGTCCACTGCCGCCGTGGCTTCATCCAGAATCAGGATTTTGGATTCGCGTAGCAAAGCCCGAGCCAGACACACCAGCTGCCGCTGACCAACACTACGCAAAACGACAGTTGTCAGTATATCACAGGTATGTTCAGTGCAGAACTATCCATCCAAATATGAAATACAATACAGTCATTTATATAAGTGGCCAAGGGAAAAATGGTTTTAGTTGACCATAGCAATGAATAATTGGGGAAAGTCTTAGAGAATGAGATAATTTGTTGCTATGGCAACATGAAGAATTCTTACTTTGGGCATCTTTAAGTATCTAATGTATGTGCACTCACCATGTCTTGCTGGAGGATAGAAAGTGCAAAGCAAAAGGGGTTAACATACAGCAGATAAATAGCTTTCTTTTTGATACACCTCTTGGTTTTTGTCCCTCTGCCTGCTCTACTGGCCCCTCTGAGTCACTGCCCTAAATTAATAATTGCTTTGGGTGGCATGTGGGTAAAATGTTATCTTCCTTTCCAACTCTGCCACTTCAATCCGACTCCACAAAATTTTCCCTGTTGATCCCTTCCTCTCACTGCTTCTCCTGTTCCTGTCTATCTGGGTGGTGGTGGAAGCTGATGGAGGACACTCCTATAGTAATTCTAACATTTAGTAAGTAGGGAAATCTCTGAAAAAGAGATTAAATATGTGCTGGATTAAGTTGGGCTGTAGTGAAAAATGCATTTTACTCAACCTCTCTCCGCTGCCCTAATCCCAGGAGAGAAATTAATAGTTCTGGATAAAGCTGCTGTTAGTTATGCCCGGAGCAAAAAAAAAAGTAAGCGGAGGGCATGCTTGAGGTGAATAGGGGAGACAAAAATGCAAAATGGGTTAATGGGGTACGGCTCCAGGACATAGGTTACTTACCCGATTGGCCGGGCCAAAAGGTTAGGTGGAGCTTTTGTGGTGGTCTGAGTGGGAGGGGTTCTCTCTTCATCAGTTGGTGACTGTCGGACGAGAAGCGAACTTCCCCCCCACCCGCCATTTTTTTAGTTGTTGCACCATGAGCATTTTATGTTGTTACTTGGCGGTTGGGTTCTTTGGAGGCCGTAAAAAATAGATGCTGGTGGTTAATGTTTGGGGACCTGTTTTGGTATGGTGTCCTCTATTCATGGTGTGTAAGCTGGTGAACGCTAAATTTGGATATTGGAAGTGTCTGCGGTCAGTTGGTGGTTGTCCCCGAGTCTATGTCTTGCGGCTGGGGGCCTAATATGTTTTTAGTACTGCCGCAGAGTACAGATTCAGAAAAAGGTGTGGCCTTCAAAGACCTGCAACCTTGTTTATGATTCTTGCTGATGTTGAAGTTTTTTTATTTAGTTATTTTCTGTTAAATTATTGAATAGAAGGCCGTTAAGGCCAATTAAATCCATAGTGGTGTGTGGTCTCTTTATTACTTTACAGGGACTGGGTGGTGGGGTGGTCCTAGTGGTCTATATCAGGAAATGATTGAGGACATCTATTCTACCTTAGTCATGTAAACCATATCTGAATGCAACATTTGAGGATAGAAAACCAAACGTGAACCAAAATTCTGTAAACCAATTTCTGGCCCTGAATTATAAAGGACTCCTCCCTCGTGACACCCGGAAAGCACCATCATTATGGGTCTGTTATATCAACGTATTCTTACCAAGAACGCATGTGTGTGTTTTGTTGTTAAAAGGGGCTTTTATGCTCACAGCTTTTATGCATTTTCAGAGACTTTTGTTGGGTTAAGAGGTTTTAGTTTTACAATTGTGACATTTTTGGGGTTCTTGTTCATTTTCCACTGCGACCCAGATTAAGTAATGTCTTTGGTGGGCACTCCCAACATTGTGTGTTCCATGTGAAGGGTGTAGGGCTGATCCTGCACAGCAGTATCAAGATGTAGATATTACTTGTCTGTCTTACCTCAGGTTCTCTCCTCCCTCACTGACTTCATGGAAGAGTTTCTCCTGTAAACCTTCCACATATGGCTTGAGGTGTGAGAGTTCCAGAGCTTTCCACACTTCCTCATCTGTGTACTGGTCGAACGGGTCCAGATTCATTCTCAGCGTTCCGGAGAACAGAACCGGATCCTGCAAAACCACATCTGAATTCAGGATACCACATACCCTTAGATTCAATACTGTCAATAATGAGCTAACCCAAAATGTATGTTCATCAAAGGTGGCAACAGGGGTGGTTTTTTCATAAACCAATACATAATATCATATGCAGAAAGCCAACTGGTGCAGACTTCTTCACCAGAAGGAAATGTTAACTGTCAGAACCCTTCATTATCCCAATAAGCCCTCAGAGGACATCAGGAGAAAGGTTAAGGCTGGGCACACACCTTACAACCATCGCAAGACTTTTGTCTTGCGATGGTTGTAAGGTACTTAAAAGAACGTACGATCTGCCTATCTTGGACAGGCAGATCGTACTTGCGATGAACGCAAGCCACGCCCCCGAGGGGCGGGCTTCTGATGACCGCAATGCCGAACGGGCAGTGTCGCACAGCTTCCACACACCTTACGATAATTGTACGATCGCGGGATTTCCCGCGATTATCGTACGATTATCGCAAGGTGTGTGGGGACCTTAACTGTTGAGAGTATACTTATAAACCTTCCTGATGTACCTACTATATGTCTTGAAAGTGATCTGTTGTGTTGGGAGGAGTATATCCCAATGAGTTGGAGAGATGCTATTGTCTTTTAGTGCATGAAGAAGAATATAATACTTTATATATTACATCAATGCAACAAATAAACTGCACTGCAACCAACGTTCCTACATACTGCCTAAGACACACAGGGGTGCATATATAAAAAAAATCACAGAGCCCTTCATCCTGTGAAGCAACAATGTTTACGTGCAAATAGGGTAAAGATGATTTTTATTAGCATATTTTCTTTGCAGGTTGAATATAATATCAAGCAAATACTGCATTATGGTCACTAGATGGAGGTGAGGAGCATAGGAAAGAAGTATATATTTCCTACGAAAGAAGTATGAAATATATTTCCTGTGATCCTCGGCTGTGGCCATAATGCAATATTTCCTGATTCATACTAATCTTATGAATAAATTACATTTGATCTGGAAAGAAAATATACTAATATTATTCCTTTCGCCCCCATTCACACAGAAGAAATGTATGCCTTCAGTTGAGATTTTTTTTTACAGCCATATAATTATTATGATTATTTTGGTATAAATTTTTTGTAATACTCTGCTAAAAATAACAGGCCTGTGCGCTTGCTGTCTGATGAGATGCTGAAACACATGAAAATAGAAAGACATTCTTGTAATGAAATGTCGGTCAGTATGATTCTATGCGGAAGTGATACTCCTCCCCAAATTCCAGTAACAATAGTCAGAATTCTGAGGTGGCGCCCCCTGTTGGGGAATGCTGCACAGGGCAGCAGTTGACACAGTCACCTTCCTGGCACTGAAAAGTTTTCTGTCAAAAATTGCCAGAATTGAACAACATTCGGAAAGCTGAGTATAATAGGAGCAATCATTCAATATTACATACCCTGCGTAATGGCTTTTGGATGTTAAATTTACTTTTGCATGGGAAGCTGAACCTCTGGCTGGCAGAAGTCTTGGCCAGCTTCAGTATGGAGGAGAGGACAACATACTGAAACTGCTATAACTGTGTTCATGCTGCCACTAGTGTTGGAATTGGCTAGTGCAGCTACTGTATATGTGGAAGTTTTGCCTCTCCAATAAGGCATAGTGCAAACACTACACAGCAGCCAATCAGAAATGATCTTTTATTGCACAAAATATACTTTTAGCTGTAGGGAAATGCATATCCTGAGGAATGATGGTCAGTTTCTTGCGGAGGTCATGGAGGCCGATGACGGAAATGTCCTGACCATCGATCAGAATTTGGCCACCCGCCGCTTCGATGATTCGGAAAATGCAATTAGTGAGTGAAGACTTTCCAGCACCTGTTCTTCCGACTATCCCCACCTTGGGGGCAGAGCCAAAGAAAAGGAAAATGATTAAATGTGCTGAACAATAGGTTCGATTGTTAGGCTGAATTAGAGAGCTTGAGATTCAATCAAACAGCCAATCAGAATATAGGAAACCTGACCTAACCCCTTTCTAACATAGCATTTTTTTTCTAAGACAGGATTAGTTTTAAGTAAATTTTCTACTTGTTTCTTTAAAATCAGATTTTTTTTAGTTATGAGCAGACTCTACTGAGCTCATGCGCTCATTGTCATCTCACCTTTCTCAGCATCTTCCCTGCAGGAGTTCCAGATTCTGAGCAATGAATCTAATCAATGGACTAAACAAAAGCCTGACAAATAAATGGGCTATAAAGTGAAAAGTTAGTCTGTTTTAATCAGGTACGCAAGATATAGGGAGGGCAGGGGCAAAAAAGTCTCCATGTACTTAGAGTACCTATCAGCTGTGATAAGAAGATCCACCTAAACCTGACATATTAAGACACATGACTGACAGCAACAATGCAATATAAGCACCAATGCTGGAGCCCTTGTTTACTTTAGTAGCTGCCATCATGGCTTCAGGTCAAATAACATAGAACTAGAATTTGTTTAACTTTTTTACTATGCCTGATAGGGAGGTACATGCCCCTGCCCTCCCTTCATAATGCCTACCGAATTGAAAACAGCAGATTAGAAGACCTGCTTTAAGTTTTGAGGTGTCCTCAGTATACTACGACATAATCATTATAGCCAACCACCATTTTTTTGCCTCTAAGGTATCATTGGATGATAAAGCACACAGTATCCCCCAAATGCATTTTCTCAATTAACTGGCAGACTTGTCTGTGGACAATTTTAACTATGGGTTGTAGGGCTCCAATGCAGCTAACCATGCATCAACAGAGATGTCTTCTGAAGCAATTGATGATGTTCATGTACTATGTATTTCTTTATCCCTCTAGTCTAATAAAATGGCTTCCTCCACTGCAGGATATTTATAACTCTCTCCTTGCCATCAGTACTGTACCACACCCCAAAATAGTCATTTTAAACAGATTATTACATGACTGGCTTTCCAGTTACAAAATTAGTGTTCTGGTCTTCTGTTCTGGTCTAATGTTCCCTTCCTTGATTATTAGAAAATCGAAAGCCTTATTTTACCTTCTCCATACTGTTCACAGTACATGTGATCCCATGGAGGATGAGGTCCAGCTCCTGTCGATAACGTGCCTTGTAGTCCACAAACTTCACCACACCCTCTTCAGGCCAGTTCTGTGGTAGGCGCTGATCTGTTTCCCATGGTGCCTACATGATACCAGACAAATAGTTAAGTGTTTTGTGCAGACCAGGCTGTGTCTCCTGGTTGGTTGATTCTCATCATCGTCTTTGCTTTTCCTCTATGTAATGCTGCTGTCCACATTTTGGAGCTGAGTCTTTCCAGAAAGTCCTGGAGCAAAAGGCAAAAGAATAGGCGAAAGGACGGCATGACAGGGTGGGCAGGCAGTCAGGTAGAGAAAGGGTTAAGTTAGCCTAAGGAAGGTGCTCGGGTGTCACTTACCGTGATTGGCTGGGTCAAGTGGTCCAGGAGGAGCATCCAGGGTGGTTAGAGCAGGAGGAGGGGTGATCCAGGCAGTTGGGAGTCAGCACAAGGTCAGTTCACTTCTGCAGCTTTCCTTATCCACAAAAAAGATTTAGAAAATGTCAGATCTCTCTGGCCTATTTGCTCAATTACAAGCAGCTGCAGATGCTAATGGCTCTGCATGGCTGCAGACTTAAATTCAAAGCTTGCTGCAGCCTTCTCAACCACAGCAAGGACGTAGGGCACCACTCAATGTTGTCCCTGAGTCGGTGGGTTGCGGCTAGGGGCCAGTGGTTTAAGGGGGTAAGCAGAGATCTTCGGTGGTTGAGTAAGTGGTGCCTGCGCAGACCTCACGCCAAAGAATAGGTTACAGAGAAATTGTTGTTTATGGTGATAATTAATGTTTGAACTGAAATGATATATTTAAAGATATTTTATAATAAACGGCTGCTACAGCCATTTTATATCCAACCTGGTGTGGTCCATTATTTAAGGTGGGCATGGGTCATGGAGGGGTTAAGGGTTGTAGCCAGCAGTGGGTGGTTGGGTCATAGGACGGCTGTGCCTTACCCTGTCAAGCTTTGTGCACCACTTTCCTACAATTTGGTAGGTGTCACTACAGTGATCAGTGGTTCACTCAGGGGATATTCCTGCTTGTGTCAGGAGGCAAAGGAGAGCAGGAATTTAACGTGGCACTACAGTTTTGTAAAGAAAGAACCAATATTCTTCAGGACAATGTATATAGTGCAAAACCTTTATTGTAGATCCTTACATGCCTTTGTTCTGAAGAATTGAGATAATTACAGATACAGCACAATGATTGCTGGCTGATTATGACCATGTCTGGAAACTATCTTCTGGGATAGGCGTGGATTGTCATTCTCCCCACTTGTATAGGAGTGGAGATGTTGAAAATCTCCCCTTTCAATAAGACTATAATAACCATGGAGTCCTCACTGTGTGTTATAGAAGACCTGTATCAGAACATACCTCATTCTCCACCTTGATGTACTCATCCACACGTTCCACAGCCACAATATTGGTCTCCAGCTCTGATGTCATCCTAACCAACCAGTTCAGGGTCTGTGTGATCTATAAAATATACACAAGCTGGTAAAATGTTTCATGTGGCGTGTCCATAATAGGTCTACTGCTGAGAATTATCACAGGGGTACTCAGAATCACATTCAAGTTCACTGTCGATTTTAAAGGCTGTTTTAATAAAAATAGGGGTGGGGGGCAGTCACAGCGACCCAGGCCTTGGCAACCTGTGACAGTCTGTTCGGCTTCCCGCCCAGCTCAAATATGTCATCGGTTGGCAGAAGATGAGAGGGTTGCTCTTGGGGCGTCACACCGAGCTCCTGGCAACCAGTGATTTCAGTGAACTGGGACAGAGCCACTGAGAGTAAATCCCCACCCCGGAACAACCATTAACTGATAGAACCCCCCCTTAAAGAAGGAGCATATATTGGCAGCAGTCACAATGGAAAGAGGAATTTGTTTGCTGGGTCACAACCAGATGACCCTTTTTGGAAGGCAATATTAAAGCATAAGTACCTATATTCTAGGAATCTAGGTTATATAGACTCACATTAAGGGCTGAAGAAATAGACAGCCCAACAGTCCCGCTGTCCAACGTGTCACGGGCTAGCACCGCAAAGAGAGCTGCAAAGAAAACAGTAAGGTTCCCTAGGAACTCCAGGCGAATGGCCAGCCACCTGTTGGAGATACATCACATTTCCATATATCAATTTTCATATTAATAACTATTCACAGAGTTTACCAATTTGGACAGGAATGTGACACCTTGCTGGTACCTTATCAGGGAAACTACTCTATCTCCCCCATGGCTATGAGAAGCCAAGCTTGGCTTTTCAACTGAGCTTTCATTGTCATTATCCAAGTACATGCTCCATTTATACTCATAGAGCAAACACAGGTGGAGAGCTGTGTTCTGTCAGGGATATTCCCTTTCACATCTTTGTCCAGAGACAAACAGGAAATAAAAAGACATCTCTCCAAAATGAGGAGAAATTTGCTCTTAGATAATTAGCACCAGAAAAGGTATCCCCATAGAAAGATTTCCTCTCACCTCCTGTTCTGTATTTTAAATATCCCAATGTTCTGGAGACAATGCTCACCAGAACAAATGAAGAGGTTAAATCTCCCCAGCTGGGTTACAGGCATCAAAAACATGACAGTGGTTTTAACACCTCCTAAATCTATCCAAAACTTTAAAAAAAAAGGTTGTACTTTACATATACTCTAGTCAAACTCTTGCTCTGCTTTACACTAACTAGATAATTTTGGGTCGACTTCAACTTTTCTTCTGTGTGGTACCTGTTGGAAACAATCCAGGAGTAAACGCTCTTCTGATTGATGTCAATTGTGTCTTCATTATGTTGGAGGAACCTTTGCTGATGTCCATAAGCACGGATGACCGACAGACCAGACACCGTCTCCCCGAAGTGGGAATAGATGGGGGATCTCGTGACAGAATCCAGTCGCCGTAGTTGTCGTGAAGTGGTGACATAAAACCTCTAAATACAAGGAAAAGAAACACTTTCACACAGAATAAGTCAAACACTAGGGCTGGTGGTTGTGGGTGTCAAAGAAAAGTTTAGCAACCTCCAGGGTCAAAAGAGGAATGTATTGAATGTGGTGGTAGACATGGAATGTTAAGTGGAGGAGATATCTGGCCAGAAGACTGTTACCATACAGAGTTTATGTCACAAAGTGATCCACCCCCACAGAAGCAATATCCATTCCCTCAAGAAGCAGCCCATTATATCCAAGACACCATTGATTTACTACTGGATCAAGGGGTAATACGTGAGTGTGTCTCGACAACAAATGCGCCAATATGGCCGATTCGCAAAAGTGATAACTCCTGGAGACTAACTATTGATTATAGGAAGTTAAATAATGTCACCAATAACTGCACCCCCACAGTTGCCTCTGTCCCAGACGTCTTGAGCATGCTTAATCCAGATCACAAATATTTAACTGTGCTGGATATATCAAATGGGTTTTGGTCGCTCCCTTTGTCAGAGGAATGTCAATACAAATTTGCGTTCACATTTGCGGGGAAACAATACACATTTACATGTTTACCACAGGGATTTCACAACTCCCCTTCTTTGTTTCACTCTACAATGAGAGACATTTTGGTAAATTTTTCTTCTCCCAAGAATCTTTTCCAGTATGTTGCCGATCTACTTGTAGCAACGAGTGACAAAGAAGAGCATCTGCAGTTGGTGGAAGAGCTTCTGGACATCTTGGAGAAGGCGGGACTAAAGTGTAATCCTACCAAGGCACAATTGTTAAGGGAATCTGTGTCTTTCTTGGGGATTACCGTGACAGCAAACGGTCGTGAGGTAGCCAAGGAGAAGGTAAAACAATTCTAACCTTACCCCTTCCAGTGAGTATCCCCACTCTGAGGTCTTTTCTAGGATTAGTAAATTATTCCAGGACTTTTATTCCGGAATTTGCCCACAAATCAGCTCCACTGTATGACCTGTTAAAAAAGGATACCCAATGGATTTGGACTGAGCAACACACTAATGCAGTACAGGCTCTTAAAGAAGCCTTAGCACAAGCACCAGCCTTGGCCAATCCAGATTATATCTGCCCTTTCACATAGAGACTGCGATCTCAGAGACAGCCATGTCAGCAGTCCTGTCACAGGAAATCCATGGCAACAGAGACCCATATCCTATGCCTCTAAAGTGTTATCCAATGTGGAAATTAAGTACTCTCTATGTGAAAAAATCTTCTAGTTACATTCTGGGCAGTGAAGCACTTTACATACATCATAGGCCTGTATCCAGTCATCTTACATACAGCTCACACGCCCACCAAATTTTTGCTCACTGACAGAGTGAAGGATGGCAACGTATCAAATGCCAGACTGGCCCATTGGGCTCTGTTACTACAAGATCGAGATATCACAGTTAAACAGAATAATGACCCATCTACACGGGCCCATGGCCTCATTTACCAAGGAATACCACATGAATGTAATGTCCCACCACAATCGCCTGCTCACCAATTTTTCAGAGCCGTTTCCCTAAAGGAAACTGTCTCTGAAAACGCAATCCAAATTTTCACAGATGGATTATGCTTTTATGTGGATGGATCTCCATGTGCAGGTTTTGGCATATACATGATTAACGCACAAACGAATGCACCTACATCAATCTCTCGGGCATGCTCAGTTAAATCTGCACAGTATGCAGAACTGGCAGCAATTGCACATGCCCTAGAGGTGATGAAAGATAATCAAGAAATGGTGTTATACTCAGACTCTGCGTGGGTTTGCAACGCCCTCACAGAATTTCTGCCTTTCTGGCACACCCACCAATACTTGTCTTCAGATGGGTCCCCACTTAAGCATGTAGCTCTGTTAAAATACATTGTAACTTTGGTACAAAAGTTGCCAGTAAAGCGATGGGTATGCAAAGTAAAAGGTCATTCAGTCTCCTCCCCATACCATGAACAAAACGAAATGGCGGACTACTTGGCCAAACAAGGAGCACAAGGGGGGGAGATATGGGAGATTCCTTCTATTCTTTCCAATATACAGGACTCCAATGTGTGCCCCAATGTTTGTGCCTTCACTAAAGCCTGCATACAAGTTCCTGATATTTCAGAGATACAAAAGCAGGATAACAGCATTAATGAAATAATACAGAAAATTAAGAATGAGACCCAGGAACTATCAGAAGGCAATACATTGGGTAAACACATGAAAAGTCTCATGTTATCGGAAGATCAAAAGGTACTCTTACACAATGGGGAGGAAATAACATGGGTAGTTCCTGAGAACTACAGAGATGAGATGATCTATCTAGTACATGACCTGCCCACTGGGGGTCATCACGGGCCAGAGAAGACCAATGAGAGACTTAAGCGGATAGGTTGGTGGCCTAACATGATGACAGATGTGAAACTGTATTGTGATAATTGTATTGTCTGTGCACAAATTAACCCAGCTCCACGGAAGATCAATGCCCCTTTAAGAATACGATTAAAAGAAGGGCCATGGAACGCCTTACAAATGGACTACATGGGACCTCTCCCGGTCACCGCCAGAAACAACAGATATGTGTTGGTAGTCACTGATCTATTCTCTAAATGGGTAGAGATCTTCCCTACAAAGAGTAACACTGCACAGAGTACGTATATTATACCTGTAAGTGTGAATGCTTATATAGCGGTTCATAACTTAAAATAGTAATTCAGGTAACATAATATCTCATCATAAATGTTATCTAACCATTTTTGAAATTATTGTCAATGTCCTGGGCAGTGAATGAGTTAGCCGGTGGTGGTGGTGGTGGAAGGAGTAGAGAGTTAAAGGTTAAAAGGGGTTGATGAAGAGTGGATGAGAGAGTGTTAATGAGTCAATCCCTCAAGAGCATAGCTATGTCTTTTGAGACTTCTAGTGGCATCTTTTTGCCAAAGTTGTAGCAGTTGGTGCCTAATTCTTTTTGTAGTGAAGGCAGCAAGTGTGTCCAGGGAGCAAAAGAGCAACAGTTGTGTTTGAACAAATGTTATAATGCAACAAAGCACTCACTACCTGTCCAGTAGATGTACAGTATATGATTGAGGAGCTATTTGTAGATCTGCCCATGTGGTATGAAAGTCCACTCAAAGCCAAAGCCATGCTGGCTCCTCCCATGGTGATTTAGCCTTGTGCTTGATTTTTTGCCCTTTGTCAGTATATCTTCCAGAGCCTGTATTGATGGGCTTTGGGGTTAAGTCAATTACATCAGTTTCAGATGCTTCCAAAATCATTAAGAATTCATTGACAGGTCCATTTCACATGCTGTTGAGTTTCTTCTGACTGCTTCAAGTGGGTTTTACATTCCCAAAGACTTCTATAGGAATGAATCCTGCTTAAAGTGAATAAAAGCCAATCAACACAGGCCTTTATAATGTAATGGAAGACTTTCTCCAGACCATATCAAGAGGGTTGATATGATGGTCATCCTATCCAAGTTCTCGAAAATCGAATTAGATCTGATCAATTCATGTTCTACTAAAAATAAATATTCTGTTTACCTGGACAAAATAGTAGAAAATGGCCAGAGGAACGATGATGGCAGCAAAGATGGGTGTGGCAAAGCAGATGAGAAACATGGTGCTGATGACTCCCAGTATGCAGGACATCCAGCTGCGGAATGACATGGGGATGGTCTCGTCCACCGTGAAGATGTCCTGCACAGCAATGTATTTCACAATGAACATTCAACATGGATACTTTCTATAATCCTGCAGCACTACCATAAAGGGAATATTTGTGTGGCCCTCACATTTACCTTGTTTGCTGTACCATACTACCAAGACACTTTAAATTAAATGAATATTTTGACCTTGCAAAGCTGAGGTCTTTGGTTACATCCCACCTGCTTTTCAGAATGATGGCTAGGACTTCTTTTTTTATGTTATTGGATCTTTGAAACACAGAGGAGAGTGTAGAGATCAGGGAGCAGAGAGTGATATGGACCCCCATGTGCAGTAATATCTAGTGATCTGCCTTGTTCTACCAGTAGGCTGGACATCTGTAATAACAGCCAATCAGGGGTAGCCTGGATGCGATTGGTGAGAGTAGTGCAGCAATTGTAGCATGGGGAAAGAACTACTAATGCCATCCTTCAATGGAACCTGGCGGGATACCAATATGGGAACTTCCCCAAGATGGAATGTTATCAAAGCTGCAGGCTCCAGATGTCTCATCATCTTCCTCCTCACTTAACTACTTAATGAGTGACAGGCCACATACAGGTATGTAGGTGGGGATTTCCAATGTCACCAGCTGCATATGTGTTCCGAGTAAAGGATACACAGGTTAGAGAAGTCAGGATACGGACAACAGCTCTGAAGCCTAAAGCCCTACAATCTCATGTTTAGTTTATTCATTTGTATTTAAAATATAGTCCATCACGGGAGCGAGCTTGGAGCGGTGGCTACTTTACAACACACACAGGGACCATGAGGAACAAAAGTAGCCACCCTCCAGAAGGAAGGACAGTGTTAGCACCAATTCAGAGATGATTTGAGGGTCTACAGCTGAGTGATACACAAATATCCATTTACATAAGATACATTTGTGTTAATAGTTAAGGTATTTGAATGCATTTTTAAGATTTAACTCAATAGTTTAGTGTCACTTTAACATCACAACATGGGAACATGAACTGACCTTGGCGAACCTGTTGACGATCCTCCCGGTTGGAGTTGTGTCAAAGAACTGCATAGGAACGTGGAGGATATTGCGGAGGAGCTGTGAATGAAGGAGCCGTGATGCTCGCACCGTACCAGCAGCGACCAGAAATGCACCAACAAACACAAAGATCCCTGCAAGGGTCAGACATCACCTCTATATTATCTGCATCAAAAGTTGTTATCAGACAGTGGTCTAAAGGCCAAAATTTGAGCCATGAGTGTCCCAGCAAGAACCACCTCAATTTAAAATTGACTGATGCTTGTGGAAAATTATCAGCTGGACAGTGACTACATCCTATAAGATGCCATCGCTGTTCGGAAGCACCAGCAGCCATGGGAGCTGCGGCTGACTAAATAAAAAGGATATTCCTCCATCCAGACTGTTAGCATAGATGGAGGAATTGAGTGATTTTCTCTTTGACCAACTTCAGCAATAACAAATAATAAGTCACTTTTACTAGAAATATATAGTTGCATAAGATATTTTGTAATTAAAGCCAGCAATACACAGCTTCATTTTCAAATCATTCGATTTCCCCATCCACACACATGAAAATAGGAATCTCCACTGCTGATTATTGTATTCAGCAGCTGCAGCCAAATCTCCTGTTGAATCGGCCGAAATTCCAGCTGTCTATTACCAGCCTGAATAAAAAAAATAGCAATCACTTGATTCCTGCATCCATGCTAAAGGATGTGGATGGAGGAATCTCCCCCACTGCGCTCTTATATTCTGAATGCCGGCACTCGTGGCACCTATGGGCGGCACCCATGGCTGTCAGAATATCTGAACATTGACTACAGTTGATCAAATACAGTCACTGTGCAGCCAACAATTTTACACCCGGCTCTTTTGAGAAAAGTTAATTGAAAAATTGACTTTTGTCAAGGCAAGTGATGCTGGCAGGGCCAATCATGGATTGAATGTTTAGCCAATTCAGCAGGAAATGGTCAAAATTTGATGCCAGCTTTAAAAAACAAAACCCTTCTCCAGTCCCATCTGCAGATGCTGTCATTTTCTAATCTAAATCTACAGTGGCCTGGAAACATTCTGTATATTGTATATACAAAGAACTCCACCAAAATTGTTGATTCACATTGTGTGATTTTCTTATTGCCTTTCTCAGTAGTCTGCTCTGAAAGTGAAATTTACTTTATATTTGCAATTGCTTTAATGATTCTTCCTAGAGGATCACTGGAGGAAATGCTGCATGACCCAAATACTTCCTAAAAACAGAGGTACTGGGTTCTCTGCATCCATTGCCCAGGGGAACATAGCCTATGTGACTCTTCTTGTCATACTCCCATTCATTTTCACAGCTGGATTCCCTGCTTGTTATAGCCCTACCATTGTCGGCATCCATGCTTTCTCTGTGGTCCTGAACTGCAGCCTCTTATATGTGCACCAGCATGCAAACTGGTTTAAACTGTGTTACTGGAGCGTAACAGATAAGCATGTGGCAAGAGGCTGCAGACCTGACCAGGGTCACTGTGAAAGCCCACTGAGGTTCCAATAGCGTACGCTAAACACTTTATATAAACCAATCTCTCATATTACCTTGTGCCACTCCCAAGGCTCCATACACGCCAACCCTCATGTCTCTCTGTGAAGAGGGGTAGGTCTTGTTGTAATAGGTCTCGGCATCTTTAGTCCAGTCACTCAGCCAAATGTTTTGTCCAACAAAGGCCACATCCTGTAAGATGTAGGTGACTAAGATCCACATTGAGTACCCCCACCCGATGGCACGCAGGTACTTCAAGTACACCGAGAATTTCACCTGGAGGGGCACAGAGTAGATGGTCGTTACTATGCATTACTACAAATCATTCCAGAAGACAGCTAGTTATATCACATACATCACAAAGAGAGGTATGTAAAAGTGGATGTAATAGTATTCACTTCAATTAACAATATAGAAATGTATCACGTGATTACTATAGACCCTATAATAAAGCACCCCAAATGCTCTAGATTTGTCTGGTTTGCTCTATGATCCCGGAAATAGGGGTTGGGGCAATAAAGTCAGCAGAAATTTAGCTGTCAGCTGTAAAAAGCAGGTACCATGGTGATCCAATTTTGGATCACATGACCTGAAGATGGTATATTAAGTCATTTGCTCTGCAGCAGCTCTGCACTCCTTATTCAATTGTACTAAATTCAATTTAAACTACATTTGGTGAAATTGCATTTTTTTAATGGTAGAACCATAGATATAGGAAGCTAAAGATCCTATGCAAATGGTGCCTTTTACTTTAAAAGTCATGCATGGCCCCGGATCCTTCCTGGCTCCTAAAGAACCCCACTGCTCACCCTATTGATGAGCAGCCCCACTGAACAATAAAAAGGCAAGGTAGGTAAGAAAGATAAAACTGAATTCAACTTTTGCAGAAAAAGTGTATATAATCCTTGCCCATATCCAGATCTACTGATTGTTTAATCATGAGGTTTTCACTGAACATAACTTCCACTTCTGTTTAATCATATGCTCAGTCTGTTTCTCTTTGCAACATTTATAGCTGTATGTGAACAATATACATATACTAATATTGCACCTAAACATGACTCACAGTACATTCAGTATCTAATAGTCAATACCCACCAAACAATTATCGGTCTCTGTATTTGTCTAGCCACAGAGATGTTTTACATTGGATGCACAGTTTGAATGTTCTCTAGGAGGATTTCCTACCTTCCCCTTCTCCATTGCCTCCTTCTCAATCAGCTGTTGTCCTTTGGCCATTTTCTTCACCTCTTCCTTCTCCATCTCCTTCAGAGATCTCCTCAATGTGCTGTTCATACTGAGAGGGAAACAGTCAAGTCATAAATTATCTTTCTTTTCCCATAATTCCCCTTCCAAAATTACATAAATGCTTTTAAAGCACGCCTTTCATTTGCCGATGTTTACAGAAATGACCACCATATTTTAACTGTTTAAAGTGACACTAAACTCAGGAGTTAAATCTTTAAAATGCATTCAAGTAACTTAACTATATCTTATGTGTGTATCGCTCAGCTGTAGATCCTCAAATCATCTCTGAATTGGTGCTGACACTGCCCTTCCTTCTGGAGGGTGAACACTTTTGTTCCCCATGGTCCCTGTGTGTTGTAAAGTAGTCACCGCTCCAAGATCATTCCTGTGATGGACTACAATCTCAATACAAATTAGTAAACTAAACGTGAGATTGTAGTCCATCACGGGAGTGAGCTTGGAGCGGTGGCTACTTTACAACACAGGCCGGGACAGTGGGTAACAAAAGTAGTCCCCCTACAGAAGGAAGGACAGTGTCAGCACCGATTCAGAGATGATTTGAGGATCTACAGCCCAGTGATACACAAATAAGATACATTTTTATTATTGGTTAAGGTAAGGAATGCATTTTTAAGGTTTAACACCTGAATTTAGTGTCACTTTAACATCACAACATGAGAACATGAACTGACCTATATAAGGCCACATAAGAGACATGTGGCATGGGGAAAATACCACACCAGCCCTTCATATTGGGGATACAAGTTAAGTATAATTCTACAAAACCCATCCAATTCATAAATTAGTTGTGGAGGGAGGTATCAACTTGGGACTCAGTAGCATCTCAAATGCCATCTGTCTTATGTCAATGTCTCACCTGCCAAGTCTCTTCTTGTGTACACTGTTTTCTCTCTTTAGTGTCACTGTCACACTGTCCTCTGTCACCTTCATACTTTCTTCCACTGGATCCTCAATGTCATCATTCTCATCCTCAGCCAACAATACTAGAAGACAAGCAAAGTTTAAGTAGCCCAGAAAATGTTTGAATCTGCCTGATAGCTCCAACAACTCCACCTATAATAATACATTTTGACAACTACTGACATTAGAATATTTCAGAAGATACAAGATTATAATTTAATGGCAGGTGTTTGGTCTATGATGATTGTTGAAGATGATACCTGTAGGCTCCTCTTCCTGGCTGTGATCTTGCTTGGCGTAGGTCTTCAGGAACTCAGCAAAGGCTCCTTTGTTTGCCAGTAATGTTTTGTAGGAGCCGGTTTCAGTGACACTGCCATTTACCAAGACAACAATTTCATCTGTGTGCCTGAGAAAATTGACCCCGTGTGTCACCAAGATACGTGTCTAAGGGGAGACCATGACAATATCAACAAAGTTATTTTTCTCTCTCATGTACATCACCACTGGACCTGTTCTGTATACAGTATATTAGTCATGGAATTAATACATTATAATCTATCCACATTTAGATGTCAATTTATATAGAGAACAACTGCCATTCTGTTGCAGCTGGAAAATATGCAAAAACAAATAATGGAATGGGACTCATCATCTTTCATCGACTACCATTTTGTAACAGAGCGTGTAATTTTTTTCCTCCTCAGCTGCCACCTAACTCTAAACTATAAACAAGGCATCTAAACAAATCATTCTTCTAGCAAGGTAAGTGGCTCTACAGCGAGGAATATAGGGTGTCTATAATCACCTTGTTTTTCAGCAATCCATTGGGACCGACCACCTTCTCAAAAATGTGTTTCCCAACATGGGCATCGACGGCTGAGAGCGGGTCATCCAGAATGTAGACATCTGTGTCCTGGTAGACTGCCCGAGCCAAGCTGACCCGCTGCTTCTGCCCTCCACTCAGGTTTATGCCCTGTGCCAAAAAGGATCACAACGTGCTGTCATTAGTTCCAAAAAGAATAATAGATTTATAGTAGAAGACTATAGTAGAGGAATAGTAGACTCACAAACCGCTATCAGCAGGGAATTATGCAAGTGCTGAATCTTACTCCTTGGAAACAACATTTTCTACTTTGCTGCAGAAAAAAATCTCGATGCCCCCCAGTCTGAAATGTAAAAAATCTAAATGTAAAAAAATTACATGTGGCCCCTTCAGAATCTATATCAGATAAGGGTCTGGTATGGATTTTAAGGGGGGACCCCATGCAAAAACACAAAAAAGGGGTTCCCTATTCACATCAGAGCCCCTCCTTCAAATGAAAAGCCCCCCTTCACATCAGTGCCCCCCCTTTCAAATCCCACAAAGTTCCCTGTAATGCCTAGGTCAGGTGATATGAATCTCAGCTGCGGAGGTTACCAATACAGGTTATATTTTCTTAGGGTACGGCTTGCAGATTGCATAGTAAACAGAATGGTGCCATCTGTGTATCTTTTGCAGGCTCAAGGGGCAACTGCTTTGGGCCCCACAATAATGACTGGGACCATGGCAACTGCCTCTTTTGCCCTGTGTTAAAGACGGCCCTGCCCCTTTACACTTGTGATGCTGGCGATGAATGGTCGTTTGGTAATTCTGGGTGGTGGGGAGTGGTGGGTCCTGGTGCTCTGCCAGTGGATGCTTGTTACCTCTGGGTCCGGCAGCTCTGTCGGGCATCCTGCCCAGCTCACCGACGCCACTGGTTGCCAGGGGCTGAGCAGGACACCAGCCAGAGTGTCCAACTGAGCTCCTGCCAGCCCCTGACATCAGTTAGCTGCCTCATTATAGAGACGCTGTGTGCAATGATTTGTTTACCATTTTCCTGATCTCATGGCAAGTCTGTAGGCATAGTCTACTGAATACAATGGGACTTGCCTTGTAAATGGTTTTCTAGCAGGCATACTGTATTTCTATATGAATGTGGATTGCACTGCCTGAAATAGTCATAGTCATTACAGGAAGACTCATTACCTCTATATATTAAACAGAACTATATTAAAGGACTCAACAAACACGTAAAAATACATTTTAAATGAACCTTGCAAAAAACTAAAAATGAGTAATAATATAAATAATACAGTGATTCATTTTAAGCAGTGAAAAAAAAGTCAGTTTATTGGTATATACCTTTTCTCCTATTTCAGACAGGTCCCCTCCAGGCAAGATCTCCAGATCAGGCAGAAGTGCACAGGCCTCCAGCACCCGCTGATATCGCTGCTCGTCCAGAGGTGCCCCAAACAGGATGTTGTCCTTTAGGGTGGCATTCTGGATCCAAGCTTGTTGAGGAACATAAGCCAGGGAGCCCTGAAAGACACATTCACATTCCTTATCAGGGCAAGAATACCACTAAGACACTGCTCGGCTGATGATTTATATTATTACAGGTATTATATAGCACCAGCAATTTACATATTGTACATTCACATCAGTCCCTGCCCTGAGAAGCTTACAATCTAAGGTCCCCATCTCATATGCATTCATGCATGCACATATTGGGCTACATTAGCCAGGAGCTATTACTTAACCTACCAGCATGTCTTTAGAGGGTCAGAAGAGAGCCACGTAAGCACAGAGAGAACATGCAAACTCCATGCAGATAGTGTCCTGGCCACTACTCCGTCCCTTGTTGCAGCCAGGGCAAATTACCCAGTGCGTCCATGCATGTGACCACCTCCCATGATACATGAGCACATGACAGAGGGTGTGAAGTCACTGTTCCATCTAGACTCTGACACCAGGTCACCGATTGAGGAAGGAGTACCAGAAAGGAGGAGCATTGCTGGATGGAACTGAGTGTTTGAGGGGGACAGTGCTTGGTTGAAGGTTAGTATTGCAGTAAAAGGTGAAGTTTTTCTCTCTACAGGTTTTAGGGACCTGATTTTTGCTGTAGTTTGCCGAAGTTGGTCTTTAATATGTCTGTGACAGACCATATCTCTAGGTTTGTTCCAGATCATTGATTCAGAAAGCATCGGTACCATTCATAGCCAGAGAACTAACATCCTCAAAAGGCAAAGTCAGCAATGACTACGTATATAATGCTCTGAGTCATTACTACCTTGATATTGATGTGTCCATTGACGTGGTCCATTTCTCCAAGCATTGCAGAAATCAAGGAGGACTTTCCTGAGCCAACACCACCAACTACAGCAATTAGATGACCTTCTTTAACGTCCAGGTTAACACTGCACAGACAGGACAATACAGCCAGTCAGAATTATACTGTACATGTGGATAGAAGAATTCTAGACATTATGTGGTCCTGTAACCTTAAGAACATCTATATACTAGAAACATCAAAGAAGATTATAAGAGAATCAGGGAAGAATATATACAAACTACATTCAGGTAATGGGAATGGAGACAATAGAGCAACTGACCCCAGTGCTACAAGGTTATACTTCCAAACAACAAACCACTGTGAAAGAACATGATAAATGCCATCTTACTTTTTCACTGCTGGGGGTGTGTCTGGCTCCCAGGTAAACGTGGCATCTGAGAACCAAATAGCTGCATCTATAGATGAGAAATGACTATATTCAGGCCAGCGATGAAACAATTGTGTAAAGAAACCATGAACCCCATTTCCTCAATACGGCAAGCAAAGCCCAAATCTCTTATTGTATGCTCAACCTAACACAATCTCACTATCTATTAGCTTATGTAGACTTTACATATCTCATCCCTATGTACATCAGAATATTGAAAGCCATAACTTGGGTGGTCACTTACCAACAGTGGGGTCATTGTGAATAGCAGAGTCGTCCAAGTCATCTCCTCCCAGGTATTTTTCCAGCCGGGCACAGGAAACATTTGTCTGTAAGATCAGAGCCATTATTGTAATCAGGGTGATTTCCTACCTAATACCTGATTCTTTATAAAGCAACTTGTAAATAGCCAAGGCGCCTTGTGATCCCAGACTCAGTTCCACCTGTAACACTATCTTCACCCAGTCTTCTCCCTCCATTTGTGTGGGTTCCCTCCAGGAGTTCCTGTATTTTGTTACAGGCAGTCGGGCCCCTCCCACATTTGTTCCAGACCCCTCCCACAGATGCGCCAGACTCCTTTCACAGGTGCTCCAAAGTCCAAACCTCTCCCACAGGTGGTCCGAACTCCTCCCACAGATTTACCAGATCTACCAGATTTACCAGTTTTTGTAAAAAAAACCTCTGGATTAAGGTTCCATTAACACCATGGCCGTGCATACCCCATGGTATTGCTGCACTACACGTTGCGATGAAGTCAATCGCATTGTGGGCAGTTGGTGAGTTTGGGGTGCCATTCAAATGAATGGCAATGCGACACACCTCCTGCACTGTTAACATGTTAGGTGTGTTGCATGGTATCATGTGTTAATTGCACCAAACCATGTTATTAATGCATGGCCCAGGTGTGAACAGGCCCTCAAGATCAATATTAAATCAAAAGCTAGTTTTGTTATTTTATCTTATAATGGGCTTTTCATTTGTAAAGCCAAAATTATCCTGTGCTGAATCTTTACAGTCCCAGTTCTAAGATCTTAGATCTCTATGCTGGTATGAAGTAAGTTGAAATTTATAAAGCAGTGAATGTGACTTTCATCCAACATTCACTGGTGGTAAATCAATCACTGTCATTAAAAATCACAGGAAGATTCACCTGCAGTAAATGTTTGGTAAGTGTCAGAATGAGTGCTTTATAAATGTGTAAGAAATATACAGCTAACATGAGAAACAAAAAATATACCTATGGAAAACAATTTGGTGTTAATCTTTAGTTTCCAGTTAGGTGTTAGCCAATATTTTCTGACCTACTCTGCCAACATTCTCTGTGCATTTGGAATGGCTGTTTCCCTTCATTGACCTTTATTCTCTGTGACACTGTATACCTATCTTACCTGCACCATGCTGGAGATGAGCATGGGCAACATGGCGAGAGGAAAGCTCAGGACATTATAGAGTGAGATGGAGGTAAAAGCCCTTTCTGCATTCAGGACATTATTTGGATCCACCACAACGTAGACAGCAAAACTGGCAACTGACACCTGTGGGAAGAGGAAATCATCTTTATATAAGTAATATTCACTGCTGAGTATTCTCGTATCTAACTAGTCTGTGCACATCCCTAACCATTTCCTTAAACTGCAAATGAAGACTCCAAGACATTGTCACTATAGTGTATGTTCCAGTTGAGGATACAAACTGGCAACAAACCTTCATAATAACCAAGTGTGTACTTGGTTCTCTTTTTTTGTGAGTTTCAAAGGTCCCTGTACCGACAGTTACAAATCCATAGGTTTTCATCCAAAACAATGCAAATTCCCATCATTTTAAATCCAAATTCCCAAAGGTGAGCCCCGGTTTCCATTGTGGTTCATGTATGGTTGAAGGTTTCATTGATGGATGAAAATGCATGGGCCATATTGACTAATTTGTAGCTTTGCAAACGAGATTGTTCTAAACATTACAGAACATACTGGGCTTTCTTTCCAATTATTACACCCAAAATAGGAAACCAAGAACAGATAATAGATAATAGCCATCCACACACTTTATAGGGCTGATGTGTAAAGGTTTTGCCCGGCGAAACAGCTGGGATATAGTCCCAGCGGTACAGAGCACCAAATATGAAACAGGAGAGATAGATTCTTGTTCATGAGCCTTCTGACTCCTATCAACATCTCCTGCACTGCCTTCTTTAAGTAAAAGGTTTGTAAGGGTTGAGGCTTGATGCTGCCCCTGGTACTCTAGGACACTGGTCCATATGCGTCATGATGGTAAATACAGCCCTGTGAGTCAGATGCCAGTTCACACTTGTGTATGTTGGATGCAAAATCATCCCTATCTTACCAGGAAAGGAGCGCAGGAGAAGACAAACAGTGACACTGAGAAGAGGTAGGCGAAGTGTAACATGTTCTTCAGTTCCTTTTCACGGATAACCTGAACCTGCTTTTCAAATGATGGCTCCCAGGCATACAGCTTCAAGATCTACAACACAAGGCACATAATATAACACAACACATGTTGGCAAAGGTTCCATAGTTATAGTGTTATTTAATTAAAGTCAAGACCCTAAAATAGTATAGAGAGCATTAGAGTAGGTAAAAAGGAGTTGTGAGTCTACTGTTCCTCCATTGGGACAAGTTGACAACCAAAATTATAGTGGACAGCGGATTATTCCATAGATGGTACAAGTATAACAAAGCCCAGGCAGGTAATAAACACTAGTTCACTGCTATCTCTTCCAATATTAACGTTGACAGTAGATTGGTCGCCTTAATGACAGTATTGTAAGACTCCATTTTGTTTCACACTTACCTTAATTCCATTGAGAATTTCATTCATTATTTTTAAACGGGTATCTTTGTTCTCCATGTTTTTTGTCTATAAAACAGAAGAAGGAATATTCTAGTAGTGACAAATTATACCAAATGCCCTCTTGAATTGCTTAGCAGTTAAATGATAGGCGTGTGAGGATTCAGGTGTCTATGTTGTTACTCTATATCAGCCTTTCTTGGGCTTTTTAGCAATTAAGAATTCTTGGAATAACTTTCAGGTCTCGGAGAACCCATGCTAATAATATAATTCAATAATAAACAATTCATTCCCACACAGCTACCACCTCATGTATCACTTGCCCCTCCCTTTTAGATTGTAAGCCCTCACAGGCAGGGCCCCCCTTACCATCTTGTCTTGAATTGTATTGTGACTGTGATGTTATATCCTTATATTGTAAAGCACTGAGCAAACTGTTGGCGCTATATAAATCCTATATAATAATAATAATCTCTATATGTACAGCATTAGCATGATCAGTATGTAGTGATAAAACAGTAAGAAATGTGATGTAATTAGCACATTTGACACCCTGGGTTGCATGATATCATAAGATAAACACAATTAAAATTCCAGTGTTTCCCCAGAATGGTGGTGTGTGGGTCAATGTAGTGCCCTTTTACATTGGTGTTCAATAGAGAAGGGCTTCCTTAGATTGGTGGTCAGTGGAAAAAGGTCCATCTTAAATTGGTGGTCAGTGGAATAAGGTCTATCTTAAATTGGTGGTCAGTGGAAGAAGATCCATCTTAAATTGGTGGTCAGTGGAAGAAGGTCTATCCTAAATTGGTGGTCAGTGGAGAGGGGCCTTTAAGATTGGTGGTCAGTGGAGAGGGGCCTTTAAGACTGGTGGTCAGTGGAAGAAGGGAACTCTTACATTGATAGTCAGTGAAGATGGATCCTTCTACATTGGTGGTCATTGGAAGAATGGCCTCCTTACACTGATGGTCAATGGGAGAATGGCCCCAATACACATCCAGTGGAAAGAAAGCATCTTACGGGGAATAATGCCTCCCTTACAGATAGCTAAAATATCACTAGTGTCAGTGATTACTTTACTGAGAGGCCAAAATTGCTCAAGGAACCCCTGACAACCTCTGGAGGAACCCTAGGATTCCCCATAACCTAGGTTGAGAAAGGCTGCTCCATATCAACCAAAGCGTGTACATCATAGAGCACATAGGATCCCTGCCTTTCAAGAACTAGAACAGCTGTATTTTTTAAGTGTCCTTATGGTATCCTGCATATCAATACTCAAGATCATCTAGATTAGAACACCCTTTCTCAACCAGGGTGCCTTCTGGTTTCCTCGGGGTTGCTTCAAAATCGGCACACAGCATTATGCCTTTCCATGGTGCATGCAGGCTGGTGATTAGCATCATAGCAACTAATTATGCTAATCCATGGAGGGGGGACCTATTCAGAGATTATTTATTATGTGGGGTTCCCTCTTAAAATTCATACTGGACCCCTGTCTGGGATAAGTGTCTGGTATGGATTTTGGAGGGGCCACATATTGCTTTTTACATTTTAGACTGGGGTGTCTCAAGATTTTAAATACTTTTAAAGGGAGCCATGACTGAAAAAAGGTTAAGAAACGCCGATCTACACACATCTCATGCTAAATGTTACCAACCATAGCTTTTAGGAAACACATAGAAAAGAAACAGCAAATGTATTCTGCAGTTTTGGATGGGGGGATGGACCCAATGTATTCATAAAGCACCATTTACAAAAATAAACTTGCAAAGGTTTTAACATTACAGAGGCACACAAAATGCATCTCTTAAATGCCTTTGTATTAAACCTGCTTGGTAAATAAATGGCAGCTAACATACTGGAGGGCAGCGGTGGACTCAATCCACAGGTACCAGTAAGACACTTCAGAAACCTGGGTATAGGAGAAGATATGGAACGTCAAAAATAGCCCAAAAACTGTTGGCTATTATAACAATCCACTTTATTCATTAGAAATATGTCAGCTCTAGAAAGTCCCCTACATCAGGTTTATGTTATGATCTGTTTGTAGCTCTGATGAAAGGGCCTTCTAGACCCCCGAAATGTGTCTGCACATTTCCTTTAGGAATAAAACAGATTGTTTAAACATGCACAAATTTACTGATGTTTTGGTGTTCCATTTCTTCTCCTTTATTTGACGTAATTGGCCATGCTACCTTCAAATTGGAAATTGGCTTGGCTAGTAGGAAAAACATGACTAACAATCCAGTAGAATATTGGCCTTGAATCAACTTGTGCTGACTGTCACTATGAAGCATGGTCTTCAGGTTGGTGGCACTTTGAGAAGTACAATATGAAGTCCTACCTGAAGTTTCTCAGATTTGGTGGCCAGCACAGCATTGATGGGGATTAGCAGGATCATCACCCCTAGGCCAGCCAGAACTGCGGGCCCAAGTTCTGCCCATAGAAAGACAAGCGATAGAACAATCTGCATTGGGGATGACCAGATGAGATGGATGAAGTTTGTCAGGTCCATGAACTTCTGAGCATCCGCAGACATGAGGTTGACTGTCTCCCCAACAGTTGACTCTTTCCGGACGGCATTAGAAACCGTCAAAGCCTGCAAAGGTAAAATGCGAAAACAAAAGGTATATCAAAAATTAACTCCAACTGGAAAGTGGAAGTCCAACCATAATTGCTTCTAAATCGATAACCTTGTGTTGTTTATTATGCACTCAAAACCTACCTTCTTATACAGGTGAAACTCGAATAATTAGAATATCGTGCAAAAGTAATTGCAGTAAGTGCTGCAAAAGGGGCCCAAACCAAGTACTGAGTACATATGCATGCTTGTACTTTTCAGATGTCCGATATTGTTCTATGTACAATCCTTGTTTTATTGATTGCATGTAATAATCTACTTTTTTGAGGTTGTGGATTTGGGGTTCTTGGGGTTTTCATGAGCTGTAAGCCATAATCATCACAATGATGACAAATCACGGCTTGAATTATCTTGCTTTGCATGTAATGAGTCTATCTCATATATTAGTTTCACCTTTTAAGTTGCATTAGTGAAATAAATTAACTTTGCACGATATTCTAATTATTCGAGTTTCACCTGTAGAATCTCCTGATAGGTTCTTATCTAGATAAGCTCTGTGACTAGATTCTTTTCAGGATGACTAAAGACATCCTGGAGGCCACCTGTTATCCCATTCTAATGGTAACTCAGATACATTTTCACCACTTTTGTAGACATGTTCTATTTATTTTTTTAGATGCTGCTAGATGTCACTTTGGATAAGAAGTGACCTTTTTGGATGTGTCTTGAGTTGTCAAGAAAATCCTCATGTGTGAAGGTCTCCAGATTATTTTTTAAGCACCAGTATACCTTTGTTTCTATGCATACTCTGCACAAGTGTATTACTAGTGAATCTTGTTGGACCCGATTGACTGATGATTTATCACCCACACATCCGCACTGGAATAGGAAGGAGAAACATCTCCCCCAGGGAACAAAAAGCTTACACTGGTCCTAACCTACCCTTAACCCTAAACCTGATGGCCCCTAATCAAAATCAATATGAAGACCATTGAAATGTTTAGCAGGTTCAGGCTTCCTTCAGTTAGCAGGGATCAATGCTTTCTGATCATAGCCACAGTGCATGGTGGGATCTGTGCGAGGCAGTAGCACTAACTGGTTTCTCAGTTTCAGACGGTAATCAGCGCCTCTGATTTACACAGATCCCAGCCTTAGGCTGTGACCAGAAGGTGACCTGAAAATATCACCCCATAGATAACCAGAGGGAGTCTAAACCAGCTAAAATATGACTATTTTAGTGATAAGGTAAACAGATGCAAAGCACACTGGGAATCCGGGAAGATGTTGAAAGTTATGGGCTGACAAAGCAGAAAAAGGGATTTTTCCAAGTAAGCTTTAATTGCTTTATCAAAAACATCTTTAGAATGTATTCCTATTACAATGCTGATGTTATAACAGGAGAGGATATGCTGGCACGTTACAACTAATTTAATAGAACCATGCAACAGGACTTCTTCTCTCATACAGCTGAAGTTAATGATCTGCAGGCAGCAAATTACTGAAGACCTTGCCTCTAGGAGTCAGTGTAAAGAAGACTCAAACCATCATGTATATGTACAAGCTCTTCGATGACTCTGAGACAGTACTCACTTTCTTGTATACAGCATCCATCAATGCTGTCCGGACCCGCAACCCCAGAACAAAACAGCCGTGGAAGTACTGCTGGAGACAGATGGACTGGACTACTGCTGTTACAAAGAGCAAGATGGCATAGAAAAACCCCTTCCACTGGTATTCCGCTGGGTTTGAGGTGAATGAGACCATCGCCCTGAAAAGCAGCAGCAATAAGGAATAAGGAAATAAGGCTAAAACCAATGATATACAGTAACACAAAGCAAAGTGTACCCCTAATTAGTGATTGGTTCATGTGAGATTCTATACATGTGTACGAGGCAGAGGTGTAGCCAATAGCTATGGGAACCACTGACGTCACACAAAAACACGCCATAATCCCATTATGTAAACTCATAAAGTGCTTCACAAATTGGCACTTTCTTTCTCTAGATATGCGAACATCTGAAACCTTCACTCTGTTCGGAGAGCTTTTTCTCCCATTTTGTTACCCTTTTCCCTTGTACACTTCTTTAATGCTGCTTTATACCGCTGGAACTCTCTTCTACTTGCCATCAAGTACTCTCTAAACACATGCAAAACCCATCTTATCTATCATGATGCACATAACCTTGGCTTTACACATCTCTCTCTCACCACCTGACTTAAATAGATTTTATTCAGAACTAAACTCTAACCTGCTATGAAACTATTGCTGCCAAATCTCCCATTCCTCTTATCTGGGACATTTTCTCTTTTAGATTTTGGACTGCCAAGCTAGCTCTAGGAGCCAATCAGACTTTGCTGAATGTGCATGTGCTGACCAAGCTGTGTTGCTACTGCTGTAGAGGTTAAAAACATGGGTGGTGATCTTACTGTGCTGGCCACCAAATCTAAGACATTTCAGGTAAGACTTCATATTGTACTGGTCTGAACATCACCAACCTGAAGACCGTGCTTCATATTGTCACTCAGCTCAGTTTGATTAATGGAGTTCAGCTTTAAACCTCCTTTAGCCTAGCATAGAACAATAGACTGCACATCATGGTCATGTAAAATGTCCAATATATAATTTACCATGTTGGTGGGATTTTTACATACACAGCCAGTTTGTTCATGTTTAAATTACTGTTTCACATAAAGTACCTGCTAGGCTCAAATTTGTGGGTTCTTCAGTTGTAAACCACAAATTAGAACCTCAACAGATAGCACTAATGGGCAGCTATGAGAGCACAGCTTATGGAGGTCACGAGAGATCTGTTCCAGCCAGGACCTTTCGGGGGGCAACAGAAGAATTTAGATGCAAAGAAAAACCTTACTTCAAGATCTGGGGGCTGACAAAGACTAGAAGGTCATGTACAAGTTTGAAGAATGCCGACTGAAGAAGGACACCGGAAAAAGTCTTAATGAGGGTCTTATAGAGCCAGGACTTGGGGTAATCTTTTGCGGTTCCATCTATAGATTCTTTCTTCTTTTTCCCTTTTTTCTTTTCTTCCTGGAAATAAACCGTAATCTTGATTAGTTATCATGTATACTACTTTCTCAGGGTGATTGTTTTGTTTCTCGACACTGCATGTGGCCAGTCTGCCTTGCAAGATCATCTGCTTGCTGATAACCTGCCAGTCTGAGGACACCAAGTCTTCAATCTTAGGCTGGCCACCCACATCTCATATTTTGCCAGATTCCTGTTCAAACATGAAGTATATCTATTTTATAATTTTTTCCATTTTGAAAAGTGTATGGAATGGAATTAAAACAAATGCCAGGCGTTCTTTCCCATCCCACTAGAAAGCACACATAGAAAAGTGAGATGAAATCACCCCAAAGTAAGGTAAATCATATTCTAGACACTGGAACTTGTGTTCCCATTAGAAGATTTACCTCATTCCTTATCCGGTAACAAATTAGATTTTCTTTCCATTTCCCATCATTTTCAATCCTGTTGACGATGGTCACCAAGACAAACAGAGAAGGTCAGTCTCCTTAATGAGGGCACAGAGAGAGGTTCTAACCCCTCATCATTTAAAAAAAAAAAGGGTTTTGTATTTAGATACACTTTAAGGTTGACTTGGCCTTCTGTCTCTAAAGTACTTTCTGTTACTTAGACTGCATTAGCAGTTATCTGAATGCTTCTGCTTGGTACCTGGAGCTGGTATTTCACATTTATAGAGCAAGTGAATACCTGTCACTGCCATATTGCACATGCAGCCAATTTACATTTACAGGGTTAGCCCACCCAAAACTGTTGTTTAGGGTGTGATACATCCTCTAGACGTAAACCACCTAACAATGTCTTATATCTCTCAGGGACTCTATTATTGAGAGCTCTGCAATGAGTTTCCGAATCTGTGTACCTGCTCTGCCCATTCCCAGTCTTCTTGATGGATTTCTAATTTATTTTATTCTATGCAGAATGCAGCAGGAAATGCCAAAACAGATAAAGGTGAGTGGGAACATCAAAAGCCCATTGGAGTATCCAAGACACTTCAGCTAGGGAAGCTCAACTTCTAACCAAAGTATCACTTTTGGGTGGACTGACCCATTAGGCAATACCCATAGGAAGTGTGTGACAAAAGAACAACTCACCACAAGCACATCCTGACTTTGTGCCTTGCTTAGGCCGTTCATTTCAAAGCTGTTGCCTTTCTGCTTTCTCTTGTTTCTACGTTTCTCCAGCTCCTTCTTGGCTTTAGTGACTTCTCTCTTCATTTGCTTGTCAAAAGATTCATAAATTAATTTAGTCTGATCCTGTTTGTTTAATTCCCAGAGATCTTCTGTTTCTAGTGGCCGCTTATATCCTGTGAAAACAATCCTACAAGCCAAAATAAAAACTGGTATTAGTACAGCTGGGAATATGTTCTTGAAGGAACAGAAGTGGACATGGCACCCTAATTCTAATTGATTAAGCGTACTTCTTACATATTATATAATGGGAACCTACACCCAATCGAGGGAATTTTGTTATTACACAAGATACAAAAATCAAAAAATGGAAAAGTGCATTACCGGTTCTCAAGTAAACACTGAGCAAAGTTTGTGGACACCTGACCATCACACCTTTATGAGCTCTTTAGACATCCCAATTCAAAACCAAGGGCATTATTATGGAGTTAGTCTCTTAACGATTACCCCAAGCGTATACTGCATGTGATTTAATCTGTCATTGTGCAGCAATCCTAAGCATTCATAGCTAATCTATAACCAAAGGCACTGATTGGTTGATATTTCTAATTTTTGTTAGCAAGAAAAGATGAACGAAAAATGCTATAACACTGAACCTGAAGAGGAAATACTCACCTGTTATAAAAGTTGAAGGTGATCCTGCTTAGAAAAGATGCAGTCAACTCCGGATTCTGTAGATAAGAAGAAATTGTTAATTTTATATGGCAAGGTGAAGATAAGTGAATACTGAATAATAAGCATAACCTGAATAAAGCTCTACAAACATTTAGTAATAAAAGAAGTGATACAAGTAGATCTAAATCCTAACTGGACATTGACTTTGCTAAAGCTTTAGGGAGCGTCTATAGAAAGGACACATTTTTGCATAAGGATCCATGTGGTCAAGATCATATTTTTAATGAAAAAAATAAACTGTGCCTTAACGTTTAACTGCAGCCAATCAGCTAAATACACAGTTTATGTAACACAGTAGTGTCATGGCCCCACCCCTGGTCACTACTCACTGGACAATTAATGAGCAGTACAGAATGATGAGGTCATTGCAGTGCTTCCTTCCAATGGGCATGCTCCCTCTGTGAGACTGACAACACCATTTAATTCAGCACAGCCTGCGTGCACAACTGGATTTCAGGGTTAGGGAAAAGGATAGACAAGGCTTTTAATACCTTCTTTGTGAGATCACTATCCTCTGAGATGGATGAGATGATTATTATGATAACTTGGAGGCCAAATGAGATGAAAAACAAACAGAAGCGAGGCAGGTCAGGAATCACCTCCTGAGAACAAAACACAAAGACAGAATGATGACTCCGAGGCAATATTGATAACTCCGATGCAATAACTTGGTGGGGAAAAAAGCCCATAGAGCTCATACTGATCTGAATAGAAAAAAATTAGTTAGTTGTTATAGGCAACATGATTGGCTTTTCCTTCAGGTACTTTGACCAATGAGGGCCACCATGTCATGGGGTCGCAAGGTGGAACTGTTGCAGTGGTATACTCAAAGGTGGAACCTGAGTCATAGCACACAATGGCACTGCTATTGGGCTCAATTCTTTCTGGCTGCATAGTGATTTATGTAGATAACAATATCATTTGGCAAGTATATCTGAATAAAATATAGTTTGGGAACCTCTATGTGATTGCTATAATAGCAATTGGTATTCTTTATCACTATAGCTATTGCCTTTGAAATGCAGACTAGAGAGGCAGAGGGGCCCTCCTTAATGATTTTTTCCATGAGACCCCATCACAGATAGTTAAGACACTGGGTATATTTGCTGATTGCACATTGATGTAGTAAGATCTTAACCTTGAGTGCAGTTCGGATTAAAGATTGGAATGGAAAAATTCTGTATTACTATAGCTATTGCCCTTGAAATGCAGATTAGAGAGGCACATGGGCCCCTTAATGATTTTTCCATGGGGCCCCATCACACATAGTTAAGACACTGGGTATACTTGCTGAATGCACATTGATGATCTTACCTTGAGTGCAGTTCGGATTAAAGATTGGAATGTAAAAATGCCACAAACAATGGACAGAGTCCAGAAGAGGAACAGGGTTCCGGAATCCTTCCTGATACAATACCGCCGGCTGTAATGAACTAATAACACCATGATCTGATAGGATGAGAGAATATACAATTACAATTAGCTAACACTGCTAGGAGTCATTATTACAATTCTCTTGGTCATTGTAATACCTAACATTTAAAGATTATAGACACAGCTTTTTAAAGTGACCACTCTGATCGTTAATTATTATCATTAATGTAGGCAAGCCCTAAAATGAACTTTTATTTGCCCCCCTTTGGTCTGTTAAATAGTATACAGATAACACATAATATACAGTATCTGTTCTATAAATTACACCTACAGTCTGGCTGGGGAAGATTCTGGGGCCTCATATGAAGAACTTAGGTCCAGACAGGTAGCTTGCCTTGTCAGCTAAAATGGATGATATTATATAGAAAGATCTGACTCGATCAGCATTTCACAACCTTTTTTCACTCATGGCACTCTTTAAAAGTATGGAAAATCTTGAGGCACCCCAGTCTAAAATGTAAAATACATGAATGTAAAAAACACGTGTAGTCCCTCCAAAATCTATACCAGGGGGGACCCCATGCAAAAACACACAAAATAGGGTTCCTCCTTCACATGAGGAGCCCACTTCACATCAGATGCAGACCCCTTTCTCATCAAAGTCCCCACTCTCAAATTAGAAGCCCCTCCCCTTCAGATTTAGAGCTCTCTTTACCGCAGAAGCTCCCTCCTCCCTTCACATCAAGACCCCTCTCCATATGAGAAGCCCCCCTTTCCATCAGGAGCCCTCTTCACATTGGAAGTTTGCCTGCACCAGGGAAAGGCATGAATCTGTGAGGGAATGTCAAGGTACCCAGAAGGCACCCAGGTTGAGAAAGGTTGGTCTAGATCTGCATGCGGGAATGTTCTTACCCATGTCACAGCGTGGATGGGAGGATTAATATACAGGACGGCAGGGACAATTTTGTCAGGGTAAGTGCTAGCTTGTTCCGTTATGTGCTCTGAGACTGTGATCCCTATTCCAGCAACAGATGTGAAGAACAGCAACAAGGTCACAAACTGCAAGAAGGAAACAAGAGAATCATTGTCAGATAGAAACCTTAAAAGAAGGAGGTGTCATTATATTTCAGACTTTAACAGGAATTTAATGACACCTTTATATCTATAGAGTACATGTCAGCTATTTATCAAATCTAGGGATGCACCGATACCAGTTCAGATACCAGTGCCGATACTTGGCATTTTCACGAGAACTACCAGGGTTGCAGTGGTTGCAGCTGGGACTGGGCTCTGGCGCTCAACCACTGTCCTGAAATCATTGGTCTGTATTGTTTTAGAAAAACTGTCACATGACACGAAACACAAATGTATCAGTACCTGTATCTTTGAGGACTTGGACTAGTATCAGTACTTGTACTTGGAAAAATGGTATCGGTGCATCCCTTATATATATTTATTTTAAAAAAGAATGCATTAAAATGGGGATATACAAATCCCAGGAGCTCCGTGTGCTCCTTACAAATGACAGCTGCCTCCTAACTTTTGAATTTTTCTCTAGTCTAGTCTTGTAGCTGGAAAAGTATCTGTACTTGTACTTGTACCGAGTACGGTACTTGGTATCTGAACATCCCTACTCAAATTACATACAAAATTAGTAACCCGAGTCACATAGTGTCTGGCAACCAAGAATGCCCATTGTAATCAACGAGCAATAAGATAAGAGGCTCTAAAAAGTCTGGCCACATGTACACAAATAATTAAAAACTAAACAAAGAAAAAGGCTTTTAACACATTAGCAGATTTCTTAAACACGCACAAAAAACTGATATTTGAAGTAAACCAAAGAAATAGATAAGCTAGCTGGTTCTTCAAATAATTAAAGTTGAACTGTATTTTGGAAATATCACATTATCTGATTACATGATTAATTTTGTTGCCAATGTGGTTTAATCTTCCAGTGAATGAAATACATAGGATCAGGTTCACAGGTCCCTGGAGACAAACAATAGCATTTAGATTGGTTGGATTGTATTTTCTTCATATATTCTATTCATTTTGGGCGAATTGCTGCTCCACGCTACCTGCTGTGACAATTATGTGATTAGAGCTTAGGCATTTATTTATATGATCTTTCCTGAATATCTGACAATATGAACACTGTTCCCCCATTTAGCAGAGATTGTCCAACCATAGCCTAAGACCTTGATCCAGGTCCAAAAGGTGGTTGTCCACACCTTAATCTTTAAGCAGATAGCGCCCCAGGAACAAGGACTGCAAGGCAACAAGATTAACCACCTAGTCTTCAAGTTTCTGACACCTGTCTAAACTTTTGTGAACATTTTGCTAGCATTTTGTCCAGTAAAGGCAAGATCATCGACTCTTTTATTAAAGCAAAAACGTTTCCAAATTTTTTTTTAATCACCCTGCACATGATTGTGTACTGAAAGTGAACACAGCTTCACATTGCTAAGTCAGCATTCACCCTGTTATATGTAGTCTCTGTTTTTCATGAAACCTTTCAGCATTCCACTCTCCCTAGTAACTACTAGAAATTTCTGTGCCATGATAATCAGTTCAAGTCTGGGTGGGCTTTAGTTTGCATCTGAACTGCTTTGTCCCCATAAAAGTCACTGGAATATAAAAGCAGCTTGACGCAAGTTGGTGCAGCTTAGATGGAGATGTCAGATGTCAGAAGGAAGTCCATTACTAGTTAAAGATCAAGCTGCATTTGCCCCTCAGCACAAGCCATTACAATGACTGACTATGACCAGTGTATGAATGCTACATTGCGTTGGCAGTAGGTGACTGCTATCAATGCCACGGTAAACACAGGCCAATGTGCAATTTGTGGACTAATTTGACCTGTTTCTGTATGGTCTCCAGACAGGCAAGTTATGTGAATTCTTCTGTCATTGGATTGATAAAATGTTGTTTAAGTGACCTGGTGAAGACCCATTATGTGTAGTAGCACAGGACTATCAGCTACATATTGCTTTTAGTGGACACTAAACTGTCATTACTGCAGATTGTGCATATAAAAACACCAGGCAAAAGAAGAATGTATTTATAAGAACTAAGTGTTGTTTTGTGAACTACCACCAAAACTTCATCCCAACTGTGAAACATGGGGAAGAAAACATCATGGTTTGGAACTGCTTTGCTGCCTTAGAGTCTGAAACAGTTTGCCACCACATAATAGTGAATTCTCTATATCAAGAAACTATAGGAAAAAAATTATACCTTAGTTTTTAAAAAGTAGCAGACCATCTCAGTTAAATAATAGAGAGATGCGGCTGCAAGAATATCATCCAAAATATGGGTGAATTTAGGGTATACTAAAAAAAAGAAAAAACTTGGGTCTCTTTCCATCTTTAGAAACCTTCAGCTATATCACCCGTATGGTGAAGGTTTACTTTTTCAAGAATATGAAGGATTTACCGCACAACTTTACTGTGCAGTGAATCCTGCCAGACGAACCAGACCAACACCCAGCCATTGTGGATGGGACTGAGAGCTGAGATCCACCTGGCCTACCTTTTCGGCTCAGAAAAGTGAACAACTCTGATACAACTGGGGAGCTCTTCCAGTAGCCATCACAAGCCCCTTCAATGCAAATGTGTGTGTGTGTGTGTACAATGCACGTAAGTAGGGGGTCAATTGCAGGTCAAATGCACCCATCAATGAATTCTGAAAGATCTCAGATGCATCTCAAACTGATTCCAACTGCTCTCATGGAAGTCATGCCAAGACCCTTCAAAATATTTTTTTGTGTGTTAACCAATAAACTGCGTAATTATCTCAATCAATTTGTTCTGAGAAATGTCTTCAAAATTACAGAACAGGTGCAGCTGAATGTGACTAATTACTACTAGCTGTAACATTAACCTGGATAAATAAGACCCTTCTCAGGCATTTCAAGTAATGTTTCGTTTGGCCACAACACTCCTGAATGTCCTGATTTTCTTGTAGGAATACTCTCTTTCTGGAAAGATGATGCCGGTTTTATTTGAAGCATGAACTGAAATCTGAACAGCAGACATCTAAACCCCATGAAGTAACATAGAGGAATACGTTCAGCCTTGGGTCTCACCTGCTTGGCCAGGTACAGTTTAGAGATAGGGGATTTCACTTTGCCTCGTTTGCAGAAGTTGAGCAGCTGCCATGGAGCGCAGAGCCAGAAGAAGATCAAAGGAATCCACACTAAGACAGTCTGTTGGAAACACACTGGAAAGTCTGGATCCGGCCGCTCCAAGAAGGAGGAATTCTGTGCAGAAGAGATATGAGGCATTTAGATAAATACATAAAAGTGTGCCCTTTTTTTGGATGACTTAGAAGTTTCTGAGAGATCACATAACTATTCCATTCCTTCTCTTCACCATCCAGGTGCTGTACATTGGCAGTTGATACTGGGTATACAACAGAAGATGACAGTGTGAACACAATACCATGCATTTACTCTATTCTGATGTGAATGTCAAGATGAATGTAGAGTTCAATGTGAACATTAATTGGCCTTTTCTTGAACATGTACGAGCTAATTCTGTGAATTAACAGTTGGTTCGTACAACCATAGTTATGTGAAAGTGTATAAGAAAAAGATTAAAACTAAAGCCCAATTTCGGCAAGAAGTTGAATTTTTAGATTCGGATAGAGTGTGTAGGGACAGAGGCCTCTGACATATTTTTTTGCCATCTCTGCTAGGGGGATTCTCCTCACTTCCTGTTAGGAAAATCTTAATTCGGGATGGGAACTCTTCCATCTGATTTTACATGTGGCTCTCTTATGTAATATATCCCATAAACAGAAAGAAACTATGCCTTCAAATTGTAAAGAGGTCCAAAAATATAAAACCATGAACTAGCGGACAATGAAGAGACTTACCCAGAAGATAGACCCGCAGTATTTATCTAGAGCCTTAGACATGGTGGGAGGTGGAATTGCTGGTCGCAGGCTCTCTGTGTCCTGATATTTCCCTGCCTTGTTTGGTTATATTTTCCTCATGGCTTATGGTAGTAGCTGTATTATTACTCAATGATTCAGCACGATAGAAACCACCCCCCTAACCACCCTGGGATGTTCTCAGTGCAGAACTGTCCTATTGGACTTGACTTGGGTTAAAAGTTAACTCTGTTTAGAAGTTCACAGTTTAGAATGAAGTCTATGAGTTGGCGGCTCTTGCATTAGTCATCCTGTTCAAAGAAGTAACTGTCATATCTATCATTTAACTAATTGCTCATTAGGAAGACTGCCAGACCCTCCCCATCAACAGTGCTCATTCTATCGACATATTCATAATTCATGATGACACTGAAGAAAACTAATTCTAGGGAAGATTGTGTAACAACAATTCATTAATTTACACGGCTCTTAGTTAATTGGCTCTTTATTATTTTTTTTGCAGACTAGGCACAGTTTTCTGGTATTGTAACACCCACCCTTGTGCCACGGAAGGGGGTCCCCGCAGACAGCCGAAGCTTGTCTGCATTGCTGCCCGCAGCCTTGAGTCCAGCGGCACCCATCTCCTCCGTTCCCCGCCGTTCTATGAAGACCGACGTGTGGAGCTGCCGTGTAGTACACAGATGACCGCACCCTGACATAAGCAGGTTCAAATACTAACCTCACACATCATTCTGTGCTTGGTTATTATAGAGCTTGCCCCCGTATTGCCTAGCGTATAGTTGACTTGTATTTCCTTTGTACCGAACCTAGCTTTCTTCCTGACCACGAATCTTGCTGCCTGCCCCTGACCCCTGCTACTCCCACGGATTACGTCTTTGGATATCGATTTTGGCTACGAAGTTTTGGACTGCTCCTGTGGTTGTCGCCACCACATGAGAGACCGTGTATTATCCAGGTTTACTGGTGTGGAGTTACCGTTTGTATTGGCAAGTCCCCTGCATCTGGGCTCCCCCTGAACCAATTGCTGATAGGTATGAACCAATTGGCTGAAAGAGTTATTAAATGTGCTTGTAACTATTTTGTGCTTTTAAATTCCCAATTCATTTACCGTAGTGTTTTTTAGATCGTAGGGATTGGAGACAATTCTTCATAATTTTAATTTTTCCATATGGAGAGACATTATTTCACTTAATACATGTATTTTTACTTTACAGAAATGCTACGAATGCAGCATGTAGCAACCCATATATCCAGGTGTGCATTGTCCTCATTGATCAATTTGTAAAATTTTCAGGAAAAATTGTGTGACCGACTATAAGCGTTGCAATCCGATAAAACAATATCTTTTAGATTTAGTAACAACTGTGTGAGGGCCTGCCTCCTGATTGGATATAATTTGAATGGATATGAAGGAAGCTTCTCCAAATATAATTGATTTTTAAGGACATTCTATATACAGTCTGTTCATGTACTTGTTTATGGAGGAATCAAACACAGGTAAATCAGGGTATTTTCCTGGCAGTATTGTCCATGAAAATACACAGAGAAGTATACCAGCCAGCTGTAAATAGTGAAGGGAAGGGTTACATTATTTGTAATATATACTGTATATATATATATATATACACACAGTGGTACCTCGGTTCACAAACTTAATTCGTTCTGCGATTCTGGTCGCGAACCGATTTAGTCGTGAACCGAATCAAACTGTGATCAGACCGTGATGTCAACTAGAGGAAGCCATGACCAAGTGTCAGAGCAGGGAAAATGGTTGCGGTTGTGTTCGTCACCCGAAGCGGAGTTCGTGAACGGAAGCCAAATTTTGCCGAACTTCCTGTTAGCGAACCGAATTGTTCGAAAACAGAAGCACTCATGAACCGAGGTACCACTGTATATGCACACACACATAATATTATATTATATATTAAAATATTATTGGGAATAATAACTGAGAAATCTGCTCGGGCATCTCTATTTGTGAGTGAAAGGTTACAGAATAACATTGATTAAATTCCTTAGGCTTATACAAAGACAATAGAGGTGTCTGGAAGCCAATAGGTGACCCATGTCAAGGGTCTTTAACAACATTGTCTTTTTTAAAGGCTAGATGCTTCTATAGGTTCAAACTGGCTCTAAACAAAGATTTGTTTTGATAACATTTCCTGAAAATGGCAAAAGGACATTTTTTTTTCCAACATCCTGAAAGTTAATATTCACCAATATTTTATATTCCTAACAGTGATCATTTTGGTATAGAACATTGTATCTGGTGTATGGATAGGCCATGGATTCATTTGTCGTGTTACTCCAATATATTCTACAACATACTCCAACTTTTTTTCCCCTTTAAGACCAAGGACACACAGGTCATTCCCACACCTCATAACAAATTCTAGGTATTCTTATATGTTAACATTCCGATTTTATTGGTTTCGGGGTCACCCTCTACTAGAAACATTTCTAGTTCTGGAATATCTCATTAGTGGGGATGAGCTCAGGATCAGCCTGAACCCAGTCCAAACCTGTTCTCTTCCGAACATTGAAGCTACATGGGCCACCTGCCCAATCAGCTCTGGGTTAGGGCATTCCCCAATCCGCAGCTCACCAAAAACAGAGGCAGGATACTTATGCTGATGTCATTTACCTTATGTAGCCATAAAAGGTTAATGATGTCACTGCATTCCGCCCCTTTGCTCATGTACAGCTGCGTGTAGGGAATTCCCTAGCTGCAGCTGATTGGGTGGCAGCGAAAGATGATTGTGTGTGTTCGGAGGGGTGCATTCGGAATTTTATCCTTAACATCAGTGCATAGTTTACAAACACGCAAACAGAGACAATCCCCTTGTGTAATAGCATTTATTAGTGCCTTCTGGTCTGGAAAATATATAATTGAAAGCAAAAGCATTGTTAAAGCTGTTTTACAAAAGCAAAAAAAACTGTTGATCCTCCCAGGATTTCAGTGCTGGCCTGTGTTCTCTGTAGTATTATCAGGAAGTGTAGAAAAGCTTGTACCCTGTCAGCATGCTGCAGAGAAGGATCCTTGCTCCTTGTGTGCAAGCAGTGGTCTCCCTGCAGAGGTCTGACACACCACCCATAGTATAAGAGGTAGAACTCTGCAATCAGGAGGTAGGATGTGTTGTGCTGATTAGAGAGCACCAGCTCCGATTCAGAAGGGGGCATGTCAAACCTCTGCAGAGAGATCGCTGCTTCTACACAGAAAGCATAGATCCTTCTCTGCATCATGCTGGCAGGGGACAGGCTGTGGCTACTCTCTAATTAACATGAACTGTAAAGCTGGCCATACACCTATAGACTATCTGCAGATTTTCTATGATCAGATGGAAAAAGTGCAACAGATTCCCCCATCTGCGCTAAACTGTGTGGATGGAGGAATCTCCCGCTGGGCCAAGCTTCAGTATCTTGCTAGTCGGCCCCGCTGGTTATCAAAACACCTGAACAATGCCTGCATCCAATCAGATTGTTCAGGTATTTTGCCAGCCAGCGGGGCTGACTAGCAAGATACTGAAGCTTGGCCCAGTGGGAGATTCCTCCATCCACACAGTTTAGCGTAGATGGAGGAATCTGTTGCACCTTTTCCATCTGACCATAGAAAATCTGCAGATAATCTATAGGTGTATGGCCAGCTTACGACTTTGCCATCTTTGGTTGGCTTTAATATGATTAAATTCATTTTGGGATGACAGTTATAGTTATAATAGTATAGTAAAATGCTGAAAATACATTTGCGCAGTTCATGCAGGAAGAGTAAGCACTTCAATGACATCATAGAAAAGCTGCAATGTCATCCCATTAGCGGAAAGATCTGAGCTTGATTCTCTGCCTCTATAAACAGAAAGGGGGGGATGCAATTCTGCACACAGACATGCCAGTCCTTCCTCTGTTAATTATTAGAGAAGGAAAGTTATCACTCTTATCACATCTTCATAAATAGCATGAGTTGTAAACCTTCACTTTGATCAATACCTACACTTTTTAACCACCATATCTGTGGAGCTTCTATAGTTTTTAGAACTTGTGTATACATTCTGGGAAATAAAGTTCTTCCTCAAGCCTAGAAATTATTAGGACGCACAGATCAGGCTGTTTTAAGCAAAAGGGGATTTGTCCTGGGCCCTCCAGGGCAGGTACCCCAAAACTTACACAGGTGATGTGTCAGTTATTGGGAAATCCTTTGTATTACCAACAGTATGCTGGGACAACACCAGGTGTGGATTCAACTTAGTCCTCACTCTTGTCGTCCAATATTCCATGTTGTGGTCTTTGGGTTTGCCCCACTACTGGCAGCTGATGGGCAGAGAGCCTGCTGGAGTACAGTAACTCCTTATACCAGGGGTAGGCAACCTCGGACACTCCAGCTGTGGTGAATCTGAAAATCCCATCATGTCTCTGCCTTTGGGAGTCATGCCTGTGGCAGTCAGAGTCTTGTAATACCTTCTAATGTCACAACTGGAGTGCCAAGATTGCTTACCCCTGCCTTGTACCAATGTACCCAGGAAACGGGAAATGCTTGCTTCAGCTCTAATACAGTGCATGGAGCAGAAGCCTACCAGGTGCTGAAACAGGAATGCGGAAAGGAAAGGGCACAGGTGTATCTAAACAAGTAGAGAGTCCAGTAAGGCAACAGGCAAATGGTCTACCACGAGAGTTAAGTTGGGAAGCTCATTGCATAATGGAACTTGGAGTAGGCAGGTTATAAAAAACCTTCTGCATCCTGGTTGTCTAAGTCAGTGCTTTTCAAACAGTTATCTATAGTTGTCTTTTGTGCTCTGCTGAAGGTGGAAGTGGTTGTGGGTAGCAAATTGGCAGAGAGCTGAATTTGTTGCTGCGGCTTCCTCCTGATCCTGCCAAGACAGTGGTGGAGCCAGCATGGACACTAGGGGGGTGATTTACTAACCTAAACACACACACACACCAGGTGCGTGTGATTTTTACACAGCAAAACGTATTTATCAACCAAAAAGTCTCTAAAAGCATATTTTCAATAATGCCATATATGGAAAAATCATGCACATGATGCATATATAATGCTGCTTCACAGTTTAGACAAAAATGGTTAGCTCATGCATTTACATTCCTGCATTCATCAACGCAAGCAACACAACATAGAGCTAATTTACACAACATCACCTTGCAAATTCATGCAGGGCTTTTAGATTCCACCCATAGATCATGCTGGGAGGGAACACACTACAGAGGTGTATACATGTTCGTGGTGTGTTTATAAGGTTAGTAAATCAACCCCTAGATGTCAAAATCGGTGGTTTTGGATGTCATTACTTGAGCACCTGGCGGAGACTTTTTCAGGTTGCAGTGTATCTAACTCTCTAATCCAGTTGGTTCTCTCCGGTGAGGCCCAGAGGAGAAAGGAACTCTTCATAGATGGAGCATCTGGGGAAGAACCCAGAGAAAACATTCTATCACCTTCTCCCTGCTTACACCACTGGACTTACTCCATGGTATTTGGCTAGGAAGGACAATTAACTTGAGTTTCTGCGAAACACAGATCAATAAACAAAGCTTGGGATGTCTACAGCCTAGCAGTTACAGACACCAAATTTAAATGGGACAGTAGTGTTTACAGTGGAACTAAATCCATAGCAGGTCTCCAGAGGGTATTCTGACATCTTCTCCTGCTCTTCTTCTTCTGGACAACCAATGATGCTATAACTCAAGTGTGCATGCTTACCAGCTGTCACCCGGCTCCATTCTCTGCATCTTATAGACAGCGTACATTAGTAAAAAATTTGATAGCAAAAGGTCAATGAAAAATATAGAGCTAGCAAAAACACTTCCACAAAAGTCTACCTGTAATGCAAAACATTTTATTTGGGCTTTTTTTTTTTTTTTTTATTGAGCTTTA
>NW_017306270.1:2881667-2937794 GCF_000935625.1 Nanorana parkeri | reverse complement strand
CTCTCTTTTTGAATCACATTAAAACAGAGAAATGGCAGAAACAGCTGTAGGTGGAACGTGAAACTCTGATTGCAATATTCTGTGCAGCTTCTAACGTGAGAATTGAAATTATTATTTACTAGCAGTCTCATCTATGAAATGTATTCACATTGACAGTGTCTGTCTCCCATACCAACCAGATTAACCTGATCTGAGATAATGGGAGCTGGGGTATGGTATGTCGCTATGGCAAAATACTTTTTCCTCCATGTTAAATGAGGCTTACAATGATCTCAGCATAGTACACTTTACCTAAAAGAAGATATGATACATCAGCAACATGACAGAATCATATCGTACTTGATGGATAAGATTTGTATTTATTCACTCTGCTCCCCCATGCTGTGTATGTCTCCTGTGCTCAATTAAAGTGACACGAAACTTAGGAGTTAAACCTTAAAAATACATTCACGTACCCTAACAATTAACAAAAATGTATCTTATTTGTGCATCATTCGGCTGCAAATCCTCAAATCATCTCCGAATTGGTGCTGACACTGTCCTTCCTTCTGGAGGGGGGCTACTTTCGTTCCCCATGGTCCCTGTGTGTGTTGCTAAGTAGTCACCGCTCCAAGCTCGCTCCCATGATGGACTACAATCTCAATACAAATAAGTAAACTAAACATGAGATTGTAGTCCATTATGGGAGTGAGCTTGGAGCGGTGACTACTTTACAACACACAGGGACCATTGGGAACACAAGTAGCCACCCTCCAGAAGGAAGGACAGTGTCAGCACCAATTCAGAGATGATTGGAGGATCTACAGCCGAGTGATACACAAATAAGACACATTGTTGTTCATAGTTGGGGTATTCAAATGCATTTTTTAATACTTAACTCCTGAGTTTAGAGTCATTTTAAACTGGAAATGATTAAATTCGATTGGCTGCTATGGCATACCTACCTTTGCACAGTCCCTGCATTCTGCACCACTTTACCAAATTAGCCTATAATAGTAATTAACACAATGACTGTACAAAACTATGTATGAAAATCACGAGTACGCGGAGTTATTACAGTGGATATCTAGAATTGTTCAGCAAAGCAAGTATCAAAAACTGCCTTGCAAGTATCAAAAACTGCCTTATGTATCAATGTTTTCCTAAGAACTGCCGGTTTTTCCACATCAACCAATGAGATTTATCCAATTTCCAATGTTCATCCAATGTCTATTGTGAAAAATTGGCTGCTGTGGAGGATACAGATAACTCTTATCTAAGACATTTTAATAAATGAGGCTAAAAACAATCAGTGTTTCACATAAGGTTTAAAATGAACCTGACCTGGCCTAAGACAGTGTCAATGTGCATGCATCCTGTGGTGACGGAAGTACTGGTGTTAGCCTTCAAATTGATCCCCGTGTCAATGTGAAGCCTCCATGGATTCCTAATATTGGGATTCCCATGGGGTCCTAATATTTTCCCCATACCTATCTGCACTAAGCCCCACCCCTCTGCCCCACCACTGTCAAATTTCAGAGCCTCTTGCCCACTGATCTTCTTCCATTTGAAAGTTGAGTGACAGCGGTGGGGCAGATTCGGAGGTGACTAGCTTTATTGCAACATGGGTAGTTGTCAAGACCGTATTTTACAGCCTGCACCTGGGATCCAGAGGGGACGCACATGGAGCGGATTTAAAGTCCAACACACTTAACAGTTCTTCAATGTTAGATTTGGTTTACGCCAGGGCAAGTTCACTTTAAGGGCCTAACGCATCAATGTGTCATCACTAAGAACTGCTTTCATGTCCATGCACAAATCAGATTCAGATCATCCGGTTTACACTGGGGGGAATTTATCGAAACTGGAGCAGACCAAATCTGGAGCAGATGTGCATGGCAACCAATCAGCATCCGCCTTTCATTGTCAAAGCTTAACTGCACAAACTGAAGAGAGAAGCTGACTCGTTGCCATAGGCAACTGCTCCAGATTTTGTCTGCTCCAGTTTTGATAAATCCCCCTCTATGTCATTTACCAGGGCAGAGTTTAACCCTAGCAATGACAATGGAAAAAAGAGAGACAATTAACAACAGTTTAGACCTTGTTCAATAAGAGATATTCAGTACTGAAGCAGCCATTCTATTTCTCTCTGACAGCTGCCCTAAAATACCTAGCATTTCCTGCTATGCTGGAACATGTGACCTCCTCCCATGAGGCAGTGTTCATCCACAAATAATGCCCGCTTGACTGGGGGGGGGCTGACTGTTTCCCCCCTAAGCTCTGACGCTAGCTATTTTGCAGCAACTGTAACAGAGGAAGGAGTGGCAGGGTGCCATTGTCAAGGCAAGGTATAAGGATGTCAGGGCTGAGCTTTAAAATAAACCCTGTCACTTTAGGCTCATTCAATTATTATAAATGTGAAGGATAATTTCAGAAAGATCTTTATTTCTTCCCTCATTTAATGTGTCTTACTAGTTCCTTGAGCCTGAGAGGTCTCCTGATGACTGCGCTGTCAACTGCCTGAGCTCATGCTGATAATACAGTTAGCTCCTAAGTGTGCATAACAGTATGAATCAACAGAGCCCTATGATTTTCGACATATCTCCGAATTATGGGGTTCTGATCTTTGATAGTGTCAGGTACACTCAAGAGCTCTGAGACATCATGTGTCATCAGCATGGAATCAGACAGATAACACAGAAGCAACTGAAAGACCTCATGGCACCTCCCACCTCGTCTCTGATAAAGTAAGTAAAGCCAATTAAAGGGGTAAAATACAATTCTTTTATAAATCAGTTTATATAAGTAAACCTGCATAGTTATGATGCTAGATTGAATATTCAAATCTTTGTAATACAAGACACGTCTCTTCTCCAATCCCTGCATATGTATTATATGAGTTATGTCATCCATTACATGACTGTGCGTCACCATCTCATTGACCTGTGTGTCCTTATTTATAAGTGTCTGGGGGAAGAACTGTGCCAGATAGCCTGCGTTACCCAGAACAGAACGGACAGGGGAATCTGAATGGCTCTGCAGATTTGTGAGGCGGCTCCTTCCTTGAATACTTTGGTAAATAAGACCTAGCGTGCTTGGCGTGTTCATGACTGAGCTATGTGTATTCCCTGCTAGGAAATAAGCAGAAAATGAAGACTGAAATGAGAATTGTGGATCCTGAACAAGGCATTGAGGGAAGAAATGATTTGATGCTGAAGACAGCACAATGCACCTACTGCAGGGTTACAGTATTTGTGTGCCCAGACATGTTCTAGCCACTGAACAACATCACAGTTCTGCTGATAAATGAGCCACGCTCCTCATACATTCCGTCATTCATTAGTACAAGAGCCCAACATGCAGCAGCATCCACACCAAGGCCTGCCCTCTATCTACCTATCCACCAGCCGGCACAGTTTAGCAGGAACAAGTCCTTGCTGCGCTGATGCAAGCTCACAGCTCCCTTCTAGAGGACCTCGTGTCACATCACAGGAAGTTCTTCGCCATAGCATTCAATGTCCTGACTTTGGCCACATCGGCAACCTTGATAGAATACTCTGAGGTAGTGATAGCGGCTCCCATAGACACGGAGTGGTTCCTGGTAGACAGAAAACAGTCATCGTGAGGGATTTTCAGAGGCTGATACAAAAAATGGCTGTTGCATAAAACAAACAATCACTCCTGATATACTTCGGAGTGTATTGATAAAAAGATAAAAACATTTGCAGAGTAACTGGCATGTTCATTTGTTCTGTGTGAATGAGGGGAAAAACAAATATTATTAGTAGGGATGCACCGATACCATTTTTTTCGGTATCGAGTACAAGTACCGATATTTATATTTCCGTACTCGCCGATACCGGTACTTCCGCTAGCATGGAGCCAGCTTCTCGGGACAATAAGGAAGCCAGGCAGCGTGTCATTACCCGCCGCCCAGCTTTTTGATTGCCTGGGAGGCCAGCTCCATGCTGTAAGGCCGGATCCATGCTGATTGGCCGTTAAGCTGGTTTCCCAGACAATCAGCATTTAGCCAGCTTCCCAGCCAATTAGGAAGCTGGAAGGCAGGTCATTGCCTGCCGCCCAGCTTCCTGATTGACCAGGAAGCCAGCTCCATGCTGTTTGGCCGGCTTGATGGGAAATGGCTGGGAAGGCGGCTGCCCGGCCAATCAGCATTGAGCCGGCTTCCCGGAAAATCAGGAAGCCGGGCGGTGGGTAATGACCCACCGTCCGGCTTCCTGATTGGCAGGGAAGCCAGCTCCATGTTCCCTCGCGGCACTGCCAGTCAGAGGAAATCTCCCTCTGACCAGAAGGTCCTATATCAGGGAAGGTATCGGAGCATTTGGGCGAGTACCAAATACTCGGTATCAGCACCGATACTAACATCGGTATCGGTGCATTCCTATAATAATGAGTATATTTTCTTTCCGGGTCGAATTTTATATTAGGAAAATATTGCATTATGGCTACTAGATGCAGCTGAAGAGCATAGGAAATAAGTATTAATTCTATATCTAGTGGCCATAATGCTGTATTTTCCAGAATCACTCTAGGCTTATGAATGACTTACATTCGACCTGGAAAGAAAATAGCCCAAAATTCATTTTTGCTTTCATTCGCACAGAACGAATGTACATGCAGTTTTCGCAGGACAAATGGCTGTGCAATCTTTTTTTATAAATACACCCCTCACACTGCTATGAAATGATAGATGGAACAGACAAAGACTTCTTAACAGATGATAACAGATCATTTTAAAAAAATCAAAGATGACCAGGCAGAGTTATTCTTGTGTGTAGCTGCCTATAAAGATGTTATTTTGGAATATGAGAAAAGAAAAAGGGGTTGGGTTGGTTACTGCCAGTAACAGAATTTACATTAGACACTTGTCATCATGGAACCCAAATTTGCATAGCAGTGCTAAAACTTGTCTAGAGAGATGTATCTTTGACTCCTACCTAATAATAAAACATTAGTCCTGGGTGGACTTGCAGGTCAGGTCCCTGCACAATATCCAATCTGAGGGTGGCCTGCAGGTACCAATGGCTCCACTGACTGTTACTACATTCGTGTAAGAGGTGTTTTAGGTAGCTGCCATATTTTAATTGAACCTGTATGTGTATTAGATTGTAAATATCTTCTGCAAGGACAGTTTTCACTGAAGGTTTCAGGTCAAGACCCATTCAGGTTTATAGGATTTTATGTTCTACTGGTCTGGTATAGGACAAAATACATGGAGAAAAAGTGCAAAACATTGTGTAGTACAATCCCTGTGTGTGGAGACCATGCACACTGCAGCCAGCAACAGCATGTGACACAAGGATAGTACAGGAACCAGCAGAGACAAAGATGAATTCCTTGGATGCAAACCAGCGTTGTCTATGTAGCTGGGAGAGTTCTACCCGCATCTCCTTACACTTTGGGTCTCCACCATTGCTGATCCTGGCATCCCTGTACTATGAGTGTGTCACATCCTGCCATTGTCCATGGTATGCAGGCTCTCTACACAAAGGATTTGCTGCAGGGCCATTTATTAGGCACTTTAACCCTACCTGTCTCTGAGCACATTATATTATTAATGTATCTGCAGTATTTCATGGGTCAGTCAGCTCCTTCTCTATAAAGTATTTTCATGGAAACTGCAGTTGTATACTTATTCCTTTAACCATTTACACAGCCACTGCTTATTCTGCGAGAAGCCTGATTGCACATTATGGCCTATAAATAGTATGACATCTATGTTGTGTACCTGTATTTCATTAACGATTCCTTGGTAGAGCGGGCTGAACAGTGGAACTCCTGAACTCCAGTTCCTTCCAGGATTCTGTGCAGGTTCCTCTCTGTAATACCACCTCCTACAGGAACAAATATTCACAGATTATTTCACCTCTAGAGACCAACTGAACCCACATAATTTATTACTGTATCATCCGGGATCTGAAATGCTCACTCACAAACACACACACACTGCACCAATCAGGTAGCCAGAGCACTGTTGATTGGTGGACTGTCTGTGTGGGGTGGGGGGGAACAGAGGGTGCCCAGCCCCTAGGGTGCCGGATTGTTGCTTTCTGTTACAGAGCCAACACTCTCGACTGCTACTGCAACTTACTGGTGTAAAAAAAAAAATGGTCAATTAAAATCAGATTTATTATCGTATTACCTGGCTTAATAAATCATAAGGTTTCAAATGGGCTTTACAGTGGAAGTAAAGTAGGAGGGGGGAGAGAGGCTCCAGCATATTTTAGATTTAACCCGATAGCATGCACAGCATATTAGCACATTATGGATGACTCAGCTGCCAAAACAATCCCTCCAGTGCTGCGATGTCTGGGCTTTTCTCCCTCACCAGCACTTCCATCTTCATTCCAGTCTTCTTCTGGGTTCTGATTCCTTCGCCGCTTGATAGGCCAGGTCCCAAGGACGTAACTCCTGTGCTTGCATCAGACTGTGCATTGAGCTGCGAATTGTGGCTCAGTGTACAGGCAGCTAAAAGCTTTTACAACAGAAGAGTCTTACACAGTTTCTTCCATCATTAATAGCTTGCAGGTCGGCAATTACATTTTTTTACTTTACTTCCACTTTAAAGTTGAACTAAAGGGAAATATGGAAACACCAATCAATACAGGTATTTAAAAAAAAAAAAAAGTTTAAATGTATTTTACATTTTTACATTAAAGGAGAACTATGAGGTGTGATTTACACTCATCCTCATAGTCAGAGCCGACGTGTGACAATGAAACTGTCACACGTCGGCTCTATTGATCGGGAAGTGACCGAACATCGCTCGCTCACTAACTTCCCGATCATCTCCCTGCAGAGAGTGGTGACTCCCCCTCTCTCCAATCCTCCAGCGCTGACTGAAGGAACAGATGAGGGAGGGGGGCGGGCACAGCTGTCTCTGCCTCTAGATAGACAGAGCCAGCTGTCAATCAGCTAGCTGGATGGATCCTGACAGTATTGTCGGGATCCATTCCGGTTGTGGTGCTCTCAGTATATAGCTCGCTATATACTATACTTTGGGTCACGGGAGGAGGTTAGTATATGTCCTCCCGTGACTCTAAACAGAACTATGAGATAAAAAGGTTACCCCATAGTTCTCTTTTAAACTAGTGCAAATACTACTGTACCTAAAACGTGTAGGTACCACCAGCCTGTAGGCTCTCATACAGCAGAGAGGGGGAGGTCAGGTCAGCACAGTGCTCGCAAGCAACATACTGACAGAATGAAACAGCAAACGGAGCAGAAAGATGACATCATTATCTTTTTTGTATGTGTGTAGATATTTCTTATGCCTCATTTGTTTGAAGGCTCATATATGTGACTCATTTACATCATTATCAGTATGCTGCTTCTCTTTCACTGTCCAATCAGCAAGTTGGGATTGTGTCCAGGTTCTGCTTTACACTGAAATGTAACATACATCAATACTGTAGCTCTACTCGTTATGCATAAACATTTATTAAAATATTTCACACTCCATACTTTATCATTATAAATTTATATGAATTTCAAACTGAGTTTATCCGAGTTATGCAAACACAGCTTACACCCAGATATATTTTCTTACCTGGCATCACTATGATTCGGCCTTTAGCCTAAAATGAAACAAACCTCCGTTATTTCTAGAATGGTGATATGTATCTGCAGCAGATGTGGATGCAGTATAAAAGCGCGAGACAATACAATAAAAGGCTGCTGTACAGGCTATAGTGAATAGCCCATACAGCAGCCCTTTGGCTCGACTCAACTGAAGGGCTCCGGGAGAGGCCGAACTTACAGAAGAACTTTCCATATGAGTAAGTGTACACAGTGAGGGGAATTTATGAAAACTAGAGCAGACAAAATCTGGAGCGGCTGTGCATGGCAACCAATCAGCTTCTCTCTTCAGTTTGTTCAGTTAAGATTTGAAAATTCTGATTGGTTGCCATGCACGGTTGCTCCAGATTTTGTCTGCTAAAATTTTGAGAAATTCCCCTCAAAGTGTATTGAGCACATTCTGAATACAATACAAGCTGCTACAATACAAGAATACAAGCTGCACACGTGGCCTAAATATTACCTGTTCCACTAGTCTCTTTATTAGAGGCAAGCCTTCCAGTGCAGAGCTGTCACATCCACTGGTCAGCACCCGTTCAAACCCCAATGAAATCAGAGTCTCCATAGCTAACAGAGGGTCGTACACCATGTCAAATGCTGCAATAGAATAGCAGGGTGATTACAATGGACCTGCACTCTTATTACACTTACAAAAGATGCTACATCATAACCATGGCTGCAGGAAACCTGGACAATCAAACAGGAAAGTTTTGTGTGTTTTCACAAACCTTTAGTTATGAATGCAGTAAACCTCTTTGCAGTTTTTATTATGACTTTCACATTTCAGTTTTGGCATTTTAAAGATGCATAAATTATCACTAGATCTTTAACAGGCTCAGTCCAGTTGCTTTGTCTCTTTCTTGAAAGCTCTTAAAGTGTATGCCCAGAAATACTTTTTTCTCCTTGCTTAGGATAGAGTCTGGAATGATTAGAATCCCTGTCAGATTGTTGCATCTATCCAGAACTCTGCTATCGAGATTTTCCTTCACTTCCTGTCTTGCTGAAAACAGTTTATCAGACAAGAAGAAGTGAAGGGAACTCTCCAACAGCAACACAGATAGACTGTCTGAAGGACATTGAACGGCTCACTCGAATGGGTGTTTATTTCCTTGGCTTTTATGCCATTTTAAAGAGGAATGTGTAGTGTAGTTTGCATATATTTTATACATTTATAATTTCCTTGTGAAATATCTCACAGGAATACTTCAGCAGGTGGTGAGCTCTATGCAATCAGCAATGGAGAAACGCAATATCTAAGCAGACATACTACATAACAAGCTACTCTGAAGATAAAGTCATCTTATTATGGCGGTAGGTTGGGTTCTACTTACCCCGATGGAATGTGATGGGAAGGGGACGGGAGACAGCTGAAAAAAACAAAATAATAAGTTCATTATTATTACATAGGATTTATATAGCGCCAACAGTTTGCGCAGCGCCCATAGCTATAGACCAAACCTACTGAGCAGAATGCTAAAGGTTAGAAATTTAGGCCATTTTTTTTAATGATTCGTGATTAAGTCAGGTACGGACCGGGATCGCGTACCTGACTATGAGACCAGCCGCTCCTTGCTGTCCTGTCCTGGCTCCCTTCCTTTTCGGACGGAGCTCTGCAGTTCTGAGCTCCGTTCTCTGCAGTAAGGTCTGCAGACCTTACTAATCCATCCTTGCGAACGGGGCTCAGAATTGTCAGAGCTCCAGTGATCGATCGAAAGTAACAGAGCCAGGACAGGATAGCAAGGAGCGGCTGCTCTCATGGTCAGGTACGCGATCCGTGACCGCGTGCCTGACTGAATTTCCACTCGCCCTCTCTTTATTTCCACTCGCCAAATGCGAGCGGGCGAGTGGAAATTTTGAGCCCTGATCTAATGTATATATCTGTGAGAAAGGCTGAGCCTGACCTCAGGAAAGCAGTAATACAGTAAATCAGTTCTTTAATATGAACCATTGAATAACATGATATAACATTCTTATTTTGTGTTCCTTACCAAGTAAATCCATGCACAATTCTGTATCGATTCTGCCATCCTCTGTCAGAGCTCCAAACACCAGTCCATCTGCGCCATGGATTTTGGCGAGGCGGATGTCGGCCTTCATCACCTCCACCTCTCGATCTGAGTATAGGAAATCTCCTCCCCGCGGCCGAACCATCACGAATACCGGAATCTGCACATACTGCTTCACTATCTGCAAAAGACCTGGAAAAGCACAAACGTGTCGTCATGTAATACCTTTCTATACAGTATTAATGAAGATGTTCCAACCGATCCTATATTTTCCTAAAAAGACAGCAAAAAGAACCCGACTAGAATAGAGAGAACGCCCACACACGACTCTGTTTCTCAATGACGCAATTAGAAAAATTAAAAATTCAGATTAAGAATGTGCGTCAGCACCATTACGTGGTTTGAACAAGTGAGGCAGCGTCATCCATTACATCAGAATGTAGAAATAAATTCAGCACAGTCTCACCGATGGTTGGCGTAATTCCTCCTTCCAATAGACTAGCACACAGCTCAATCCTTCCAGCACCTAAAATAAAAAAAAAAAACACAAGTAGTGAGATTATGTATAGTGTAGTTACCTCAATCTTATTCCCATGGCCGGCACAGGAGCCCCGTAGACTTCTCCGGCCGGCACAGGAGCCCCGTAGACTTCTCCGGCCGGCACAGGAGCCCCGTAGACTTCTCCGGCCGGCACAGGAGCCCTGTAGACTTCTCCGGAAGGCACAGGAGCCCTGTAGACTTCTCCGGAAGGCACAGGAGCCCCGTAGACTTCTTCGGCCGGCACAGGAGCCCAGTAGACTGCTGAGGGGGAGGGTAGGTTCTGTAAGGTCAAAGGGCAAAAAGAATAAGTGCACTATATCCGAAAGTCCACTTATTCTTTAAGGCAGGCCAACGAGTATGGTGTGGATGAGCCCCGAAGCTTACAAGAGATTTCAGTGACTGGATTTACATCTACTTCAAGAAAACTCACCTCCTCGTTCAGCATTGATCGCAGACTCCACGGAATCTACACAGACCTCCATGAGGAACCCCTGGTCCGCCATCTCTCTGCACAAACAAAGACACCATCATATAAGAGGCAAGCCGATCAATTCGAGATTCATGCAATAAAACACATTTTAATGATGTGCATTGTATATAAAAGGCCCTCGTCTACATTGATGGACAAGCACTCCAAGAAGAGGACTACATACGTCATACAAGAGAGCGTTGTTGTGATTAACAATACTAGAAATGGTCGTCTGCGCTTCCATGGAACCTATAATGGTGTATTGTTTACCAAGTTGTAACCAGTATAGGCCGGGCCCTCCATGGCGATGAGGACGGAGGGCATCATCCTGTTCATATTTCCCACATTACACATAGGCACCAGTCATCTATTAATAATCCAATCATCAGATTTACTCCCTACCCAAGGTCCGCCCGCTGTCCCAGGGTCATTAAATCGAATTGCCCGTCCCGTTTTCTTCTCCGGGGGGCCAATTAGGTTAAACGTAAAATTATGTTTTTGGTTCACATCATGAGTGAAGGGCCCTCCAAACCAATCCTGATTGATAAGTGTTAGGGCTGGCCTACCCAGGCCTACCATTAAAGTGAGCTCACACAGGCAGGAGTCACCCTGAGGTCAGTGTACTGGGCCAGGCCAGGAGGTGAAACACAGGTTGTGAGGGTCACACAGTGTCCCCCCCCTGGATATCATGCCCTATATAAATGTACAGGAGGAAGAGGGGGGGCTGAGGAGAGGTCACATGACTGACCCCCACATGCTCAGAGCGGGGCACACATGCAGCTCACTCCCAGCCAACACAAACTGTATGTTTACCTCCCAGCATCACCATTCCCCTCTCCCTCCCTGACAGGGGGTCGCACAGCCTACCACTCCCTCTGATTGGCCGAGCGCACCACCTGTCTCCTTTACCATTGGACGTCTCGGGACGTATATTACTCTCCTATAGGAGCAAAGCAACATCCGCCTCGCCCGTCCTTAGGAAAATACCCCTGCTTCTAATTGGGCGACAAGCTGACAGTGCGCCTCCCAACTACGGATAATAACTTCTCATTGGCCCGCCGTTTTTTCAACGGGGCGACGTCATACGCTCACCTTGAAGGCTAGCGGCGCCATCTTGGTTGTGGTACGCCGCTGAATTCTAGTTCATAAAATAGTGACGGGACAAAAAAAGGCATTCGGCCTTTTATTAGAACTCATCCAATACGGTATTCTGTCGAGAATGCCGACCCATTCGAATTTGCCGACAAACAACGTCCATCTGGTTATTTCTTTAGTGAAGCCCTGTGCGTGACGTGCGCGGATACGTCGCATTGCTATGATGTAATCGCCGTCGCGATGACGTTTACGTCAATATGGCTTCGCCCCTGCGAGTGACATTTGTGTGCTGACCGGAAAGTTTATTGCTATGAGAATGAGAAGAACTTGGAGAGGTGAGCGGGGAGGGAGCTGTGTGTCCGGAGACTGTACACTAGAGAGGGAGGTAGGCAGACAGACCGACCGACCTCATCATCTTCTAAGGCTGTCAGGCCAAGCTTGGAGAGAACAGTTACACAACAATCACACTGGGTAGTTATACAACACCAGTGTCTGACCTGCAATATAGTGACTGTAGACTGTTCTATGACGGAATTTCGCCATAATGTCCCTGTATACAAAGATTACTCGGACATGATGTGACCCTTTAATAAGTATGTCCTATTCCATGCAGACCGCCCCAGGTAACGCTCACCTGTGGTGCTGAGCCTCCGTGATGGAAGGATCTGACGTCCAATTAGTTAAAGGGGTTCTAAACCCTCCGTTTTTTTGAATATATATACTGCTAGCAAGCAGTAGATATAGGCAAAAAGTAGTTTTTTTTAAACGCTTTAAAAGCAGTTTAAACTTACCCCGTCTTCACCGCACGCTCCCGTCCGAGAATCCGAAACTGCTCAGGCCCGCAAAGCATCTTGGGGCGGGTGCATGCGCAGTTCGGATTTTCGCCTGGGAGACTCAAGGTAAGTCTATGGACGCGTGCACCCGCATGCAGACACCGCGGGATCGGAAGTGCCTGCAGGGACAGAGGAGTCAGCGCTGGATCGAAGAGCCGCCGCACCGCTGGAGGGACAGATGAAAACTACAGGAAAGACGAGGAAGATCGGATTAGGAGACATCATTTAAGGTAAGTGCGGACATTAACATTGGGGTGAGGGGAATTAATTTTTTTACTTTAATGTCACTTTAACCCTTTTGCTGTCAGCGGCAATACCTAACACGTGTAGCGCAATTGTCATTTTCATACGTATGCACCTGGCATGTGTTGCTGTTAGTATGCATGCGTTGGCGTGGGTCGGGGCCTTTGTTTTCTTTTTGCTATCACAAAGGGGGGGTTCACAAGGCCCCCAATGTGATAGTATTTTAGTGGTGATAGTTGTTTTTTTTGAGGGGACATCAGGAGTCTATTAGATTCCCCAGTGTCACCTTTGTACTTCAAAGAAGCTTTTCAAGTGCAGATTGTGACTGACAGCTGAAAACTTGGAAGTGATGTAAGCCGTGATCCCAGCCCTGAGCCCGCAGGAGGGGCAGTGGAGCCCGGGAAGCAAGGCAGGCGAAGGGAGTGGACCGGCTGCCAGAATTGCTTCCAGAGTATAGCCGATGGAGTCTGTGTACAGGGGATGGCAGCCTCTAAGGCAGGGGTGCCCAAAAGGTCAATCGCAATCTACCAGTCGATTGCAAAGCTATTTCTGGTAGATCGCGTTCGCATGTTGGAATTAGCTGCTCCGTTTGTCTGGGAGCTCAGCTGCTGGGGGCCGGGTGCAGTTTTCTGTGTTGGCCAGCAGGTGGCGCTGTGTCCTGGCGTAGCCGCTGACACTGGAAGCCCTGGCTCTGCATGCAGCTGCTCTGGGGGAATCTGAGAGCCGATTCTTGGGGGGGGGGCATTGTGTCCCGAAGCCTGTGTTTATAGTCCCATAGTTTACCTCCTCTGATAAGAGTGCTTGGTCTAACTAAGGGCCCATTCAGACAGGCTGGGGAGGAGAGAGCTAGATAATGCTGTACATCCTTTAACAAGGAAATAAGGCGGGCTCTATCTGACTCTAATGCACATGGTGAGAAGCTCACAGTGTGCAGTGAGATCAGAGGAAGCCAGTCCAGGACAGGAGCCGGTACAACTGTGCGAGACTGAAGGGGAGGCCCGAGTTCAGGCTTTTATTACCTTTGTTATGTAGCACTACACGTGTTCTTGTCATTATATTGATGTGTATGTTGTAGCAGTGCCAAGGAGTGTGAGCACTGGTGATTTGGTGTACTGTGCAGGGGGCGTGTCAGACCACTGGAGATCCAGCTGGCTGCGCTCTGTGTGGGTACTGGTCTGGATCTCCACTGTGCTGCTGGGGCAGAGCAACCGGATATAATAATAAAATGCTTATTTTTTGTTTTATAGGGGAAATCTGAGAAGGCAAAATGCTAATTTTATCCCTCCGTTCCTGCCTGACGCACGGCAGGGTGCAAGCTCTACGTCTCATCCACACTGGGGGAGGCAAGGTAAGTGGATTGCTGCAACAGAGCTAAAAAATTAACTTTACAAGCTGCAGCCAGTCAGATAGAGAGCCACTGGGATGACAAATGTTATATAAAAATTGGTTTTATTTAAGAATTTAATTAGCATGTCATTGAGACTGCGAGGGGGGAACTCCGCGCTGGATTGCTTGCCGGCCTGCTCCGCGCTTGAGCTTGCCGGGCCTGCTCCGCGCTTGCCGGCCTACTCCGCGCTCGGGCTTGCCGGCCTGCTCGCCCCTGCCGGCCTACTCCGCGCTCACCCCTTCCGAGCGTGGAGTACAGTTTTCCAAGGGCAGCAAGAGTAAGGGACATGTGAGGTTGAATTTCCAAGCTTGCCTGATCTCCTGGGATATATTGAAGTGTCTTTAATACCTTACCTGTGGTTATTTTAACAGAGCAGCAACCAATGGAAACACACCATACAGAAAAGATGGAAAAGTACTATAATTTCAGATATTGCTGCACCATCCAGAGCCGCTGTGGGGTCTGTACCAAATGCCGCTGCAAACCGATCAATAGGACGATGGCTGCTTTTATGTAGTGGCATGGTGGGGGGCGCTGTGCTCCTGGGAGGAATCACTAGGTAAGAAATTAATTGTTTGTCCTCTGTCAGTATTTCTTTTACTCTTTTGTTCTTTTTGAGAGCTGAAGATAGCAAGGCGTCTTGTGATTGTGTTATAGGATTACAGCTATGAAACCTTTTTAGGAGTGCAATGAAATGTTTTCTGCCTTTTTCTCAGGTTAACAGAGTCTGGACTGTCAATGGTGGATTGGCACCTCGTTAAAGAGATGAAGCCACCGACAAATGATGAACAATGGGAGGCGGAGTTTAATAAATACCAGCAGTTTCCCGAGTTTAAAATGTAAGTTGGAAGATTCAATGTGTAGTCAGTGTGAGGATGCAAAGATTTAGCTGCTGATATGATAGAAGAGAGTTCAAGTAATCAGTGAGTGAGCCCCAATCATACATAGCATCTGCTTACCAAGACATTGGCCCCTGGTCCAGGTATGCCAACCCAACTTTAGGCAACAAATATAATATCCTTAAGATCCTTTTATTAAACTGAACATAGTATGATCCTTCCTATTCAGAAGTAGGGAAAAGAAACTCTGTTATGTACTTGTTACTGCTGGTGCTTATACTATGTGTAGTTAAGTAAAGGATCCTAAGGATGTTATCTGCTTCGGGGTGATCATCTTTGATCACTGAGTATCCTCCTGCAAATCCCATAAGGTGTAATATTGCTTCCATCTGAAGTTTTAATTTAAAGTTTGGAAACTGAAGGATATCTAAAGTTGATATATATCGACTATCTATATCTCGATATATAGATATATATCTATATCGACGTTGTGATATCATCTAAGCATCTAGGGCACAGCTTCCTCTGACTGCCAGTCTCACAAGATTTGGAGTGGGATTTGGTAATGTGACGACTCTGATGATCACTGTTCTCCTTGCTGTATCTGAGGACCTGCAGTGCAAGGAACTCCCTTTTCTGCTTCATTTCATTATGTGGGTCTGTGCTTACTCCACCTCTCCTGCTGATTCTTGAATATTAACCCTCCCGCTATGAGGGGGGGGGGGGGGGGGGGGGGGGAGGGGGGGGCAGCTATGACATTAGGAAGCATAACCTTGCCTCTACCAAGATGGCAACCTCCACACAGAGACATGTTGCAGAACACGGCATGGTAAGTCAATAATGAGAAAAGATCAGCTGCAGAAAGCACACGGGCAATGCTAGTGCCTAGTCTTTTGCCCTCTGCTTATATATTTTTGGGGCACAGCTTCCATGGTACAGGTCCTCTTTAATGTATATTGAACTTAAAATTGGCCTAGAGGCATCTCAACTGCATCACAACTCATTCTCAAGTACAAATGAGACAACAGCAGATGTGCCCAGTGCCTAATGTGATGTGTAAGCCAGTAAAGTCACATGTTACTCCATGCTCTCTTCTGGTCAGGAGGTATTGTCAATAGATGCAAATATGGCTGAAGGTTAGTCTGGGTTGATGCCTGATTTCTGTGATGCTGTGTACTGTCTTTGACTTTAGCTGGATCCGAATACTAGGCAGTGTGGCTGTGTGCCTTTACTTAATTGCACTAAAGTATGGTAGATCCCATCACGCTCCTGACTGGTTTTATCAAGCCCACTTGAGAAGGTTTGGGGGGGTGCAGAAAGTGACCGCGTATGCCTCCGCATACCAAACGAAATAGACTAAAAGTCACTCGCACTCCAACGCAAAAGAAGCTCAATCTCCTTTATTGACCATCGTGATGTCACATTTGATATATGCGACGTTTCGGAAACCAAGCGGTCCCTTCTTCAGACAAACAATAGCTTTTTCTTTGCCTAAAGAAGGGACCGCTTGGTTCCGAAACTTCGCATATATCAAATGTGACATCACGATGGTCAATAAAGGAGATTGACCCTTATTTGCTTTGAAGTGCGAGTGACTTTGGTCTATTTACTTAATTGCACAACACACATGGTACATCTGCTGTTCCTTTTATTGTAACAAGCCCTTTTTTTCCTCCCCCTTCTTTAGATTAAATCAGGAGATGACGCTGAATGAGTTCAAGTACATTTGGTTCATGGAGTACTCTCATCGTATGTGGGGACGGGCAGTGGGTCTGGCATACATTCTTCCCGCCATTTACTTTTGGAGGAAGGGATGGTTCAATCGTGCGTTGAAAGGACGAGTGCTCTTTCTTTGTGGCTTTGTCTGCTTCCAGGTAAGGACTGAAGAGCAGGAAGTGGCATAATGGTGATTGTGATGATTGGCTCTTCCCAGCTCTCCTGCATATGTCTTCCTACAGGGTCTCCTGGGCTGGTATATGGTGAAGAGCGGATTAGAAGAAAAACCAGATTCCTATGATGTCCCTCGCGTCAGTCAGTACCGACTAGCTGCTCATTTAGGCTCTGCCCTCCTTTTATATTGTGCAAGTCTCTGGACAGGACTGTCTCTGCTCTTCCCAAGACATAAGGTATAAAAATACTAACATGTTGTGTGCATGGTGTATGAAGGACAAAGGTGACTAGAGTAACTCTGGTCATCACAGCCGGTGACTGTCACTAAGATCATGTAGTGTCATTTTGTTCTATACTCTTATTTTATGATGCCAGCCCTTTGTTTTTCTATCTGGAGGTAATTCAGTTGATAATACATTTTATCTTGATGTTTAATTGGGTCTCCCTATAACTGCCTTTTGTAAGTTCCACCCAGGGCATGCCATACAATGGATCTGAATGAATCTCAGTTGCAGGTTAGACATTGCTTCTGACTTTTGAGGTTCAGTTCTATTGCGGACAGTAAATGACACGCATTCCCTTCTGTAGAAACTGAGCTGGACCTTCAATATGCTCACACCTAAAGTTACCATTTCAGGCTAGATTGTAGATTTTAAATGACAGGTTCTCTTTTACCCCCCAAAAAAAAGACTCCAACCCTCTTGACCTAATCTACGCTAGAACTCCCCACATTACCCAGGTGCTTACTCGCCTCATGGCAGCAGCTTCCTCCCAACTCTTTGGAACATCCTAGCCAGTTACTAGGTTATAAGTCACAAGTTATAGACTTGAATCGGGCCTTTCCCCAGCAGTACAGACACTATAGTTAGGGACTCACTGCATAGGCTCGAGCATCTCCAGACAATATTTTGGGCTGAAGGCTGTAAATGTTGGAGGAGGCCACTGTCTGAGAGAGGTAAGTAAGCACCCATGTGGGAGGAAGGGGGGTCAAGCTTAGCCCAGGTTGGGGGTGTTATTAAAGGGGAAATTGTCCTTTATTGGTCTCCTACAGACAGCTAAAGTAGTCTCAGGCTGAATGAGGAAATCATGCTCCCGGATTCTGTTATACTGATAACTCCAAAGCATTTAAAAATAAGAAACCCAGGTGTACTAATTTAATAATTTATTTCTGATTTCTGTCTTCTGCTGTTCTTAGAATATTGCAAGCACCCTTTTCTACATGGTACTGAGAAATGAGTCAGTTGTAACAATCTGTAGAGTGTCTGAGGTCAGCCACCCTTCAGTGCTTTTTTGGAATGTTAGGCTTGTGTCTGGTGCCGGCTGAATAATGAGAATTCATATCCTATTATTGCATCTTTTATTGGTTACCATATTGTTAAAGAGAGAGAATTTATATTGCCCTTTTTTTTATTGAACCCATTCTGCTTTCCGTGCAGATCCTGGCGATCATGAGCTTTAGACCACACGTGTTTGTTTTCCTCACTGATGGCTTGTCTGTCTAGCGCAGGGAGGGGTAGGAGGGGTCCCCGGGACCTTTTCTGGCAAATTGCTTCCACAGTAACAACAGTCCTTGAGATTTGTGTATAGATAACAGGGCAGTATATAAACTCACCAGAAGGGATGTCATATAAAGTATATATGGTAATGTATCTGCGATATAATCCTATTCCAGAGTTGATTTCTTTCCTTCCCAGAAGGTGAACGTCCTACTACTGCTGATTAAGTCAGTCGCAATCCTTAACATTCATTTTCCATATTTTTTTTTACTTTTTACCGCATAGTTGCCTGAGACACGTCAACTGATGAAGTTGAGGATGTTTACACACTCGACAGCAGGCCTTGTCTTCCTCACCGCGCTCTCAGGTACATTATCAAATCATACTGACCTCCTATGCATGCCAATAACTGGAATATACGGTGACACATCAGATATTAAAGATGGAAAGTCATGATTCAAGCCAGCAGGGCTCATGGTAGCCAGATATCTGTGGTATGAAATAGTGGATACTAAGGTATTAACTTACTGACACGGGCTTTAGGAACATGTAGCATTACAGCTGTCATAAGACTATAACTCTACTAGGGATTTACTGATACCAGTTTTTCTACAAGTCCCGATATTTATCATTTAATACTCACTGATACCGAGTACCGGTACTTCCGCTAGCAATCTAGCATGGAGCCGGCTTCCTGGACAATTGGGAAGCCTGGTGGCATGTCATTACCTGCTGCCCAGCTTCCTGATTGGCCGGGAAGCCGGCTAGATGCTGATTGACCGCGAAGCCGGCTTCCCAGCCAATCAGCATGGAGCTGGCTTCCCAGCAAATCAGGAAGCCACGCGGCGAGTCATTACCCACCACCCAGCTTCCTGATAGGCTGGGAACCTGGCTCCATGTTCCTTCGTGGCACTGCCGGTCAGAGGAAATCTCCCTCTGACCAGCAGTTCCTGTATTGGGGAAGGTATCTGAGCATTTGGGCGAGTACTAATATCGATATGGGTGCATCCCTACTCCGCACTATCCTCCTTAATCCAAGATGAATAGGAGAAGAAACTCATGTGGCAAAAATGTATTGGATTACATAATCATGTATGGTCTGATACAGGGATGGGAACTCCGGCCCTCCAGCTGTGCTTTAACTACAAATCCCAACATGCCTCTGGGAGTCCTTTCTGTAACTGTCAGTCTTGCAATGCCTCATGGGACATGTAGTTCCACAACAGTAGGAGGGCCGGAGTTGTCCACCCCTGCTCTAATATATTTCCATAAAAATGGGAGATATTTTGGCTCATACCGGTCTATCACTAGTCATAAAACATGGATCCTTTCAAAGAGGTTGTGAATGTGCGATCTGCATGCAGTCACTACTCTACGTGATCTCTGCGATCTTATATCGGAAACCTTGGGAATGGTAATCTGACTTGTATGTCAAAGTAAAGCTGAGACACTGCTAAGAAAAATGGGAATGTCTGTGAATTGCCTTTTAGGTAGCGGCAGAGTTGTAATTGACTCCCTCCGTCTCTTGGCACCTCTTCATCCCCCACAGAAGGGGTAGGCCAAGTCCGGACCTCCAGCTGTGGTGAAACTTCATATCCCATCATGCATCTGCCTCTGGGAGTCAGTCTTGCTATGCCTAATGGGATTTGTAGTTGCAACACAGCTGGAGGGCTGGAGTTTGCTTACCCCCGCCCTACAACTTTTTTTGTGCTGGGACTTGTGACTCCGCGGCACCTGGAGAGCCGCAGATTGCTGACATTTGCCGCACAATATAACAAAGGTAAACAATATTTATTTCTTGTTTTTTGCGGGACATGTGAAGGCTTACACTTTTGGGATATCCTGCTGCCTACAGGAGGACTGGACAGGGGTAAACAAACTGTAGGCCAGCCCAGGGTATCACTCCTCCTGCTACCTGTTCATGGTCATGCTGTCGGTACCGCTTTGCTACAAAATTGAGGCATACTGGTAGTTGGAGGGGCTAGCCTGGTCTGGCCTACAGTTTTTTGTTTCCTAGTGACCAATCCTCCTGTAGGTGGCAATATGACAGGCAAACTTTTAATTAACCCTTGCAGTGGGGCTACCCCTGTACTGCAAGGGTTAGGTGCTCATTTGTATCTGGTTGCTAAAATAACAAAGTTATACTTACTCAAAGGTTCGAGCAGTGCTTCCTCCAGGCTTTCGCCTCCTCCACTGCAGCATTAGAATCTTCCTCAGCGTCCTCATGTCTATACACTGTGTATAGAATAGGATGATTTATGGGACCTTAGACCGCTGCTGAGGGGGCGAGGCGCCTGAAGGAAAAAAATTCACGGAGTTCAGACTTTGTTTTCCTTTAATGGACTCCCAAGTAGGGTTGCACAGATACCAAGTACAGTACTCAGTACAAGTACGAGTAAAAGTACCGATACTTTTGAGCTCCAAGACTAGAGAAAAATTAAAAAGTTAGGAGGCAGCTGTCATTAGTAAGGAGCACACGGAGCTCCTGGGATGTGTACATCTCTGTTTTAATGTACGATTTTGTTTTTATAAATAAAGGGATGCACCAATACCAGTTTTGCGAGTACGAGTACTGGTACTTGTCCAAGTGCTCACAGATACAAGTACTGATAAATTTGTGTTTATAGTCATGTGACGGTTTTTCTAAAACAATACAGACTAAGGATTTCAGGACAGTGGTGGAGCGCCAGAGCCCGGCCCCAGCTGCAACCCTCATAGTTCTCATGAAAATGCCAAGTATCCGCACTGGTATCTGAACTGGTATCTGTGCATCCCTACTCCCAAGTAAATAATTTTCCAGCGGCGAGTACTGCAAGCAGCTTTATCATTACCCTCGGACTCTTTTCAGGGGCCTTTGTCGCCGGCCTGGATGCCGGCCTCGTTTACAACTCCTTTCCAAAGATGGCGGACCGCTGGATTCCAGATGACCTCCTGGCCTTTTCCCCGGCCTTGAAAAACATCTTTGAGAATCCCACAACTGTACAGTTCAATCATCGCATCCTTGTGAGTAAAAAGAATCCTGGCAGCATTTGTGTGGGAAGTGTAACCATGTGACCTGTCATTGCCTTGTGTCTGAAGGAGCTTTGTTCCTCTTGTAGGGGACCACTGCTGTAGCCGCCATTACTGGGTTGTATTTTTATTCCCGGAAGATCCCACTTCCAAGGAGGGCCAGGCTGGCTGTGAACAGTCTCCTTGTTATGGCCTATTTACAGGTAAGTGCTATTTGTTATGCTACATGAATAATAAAGATACACAACCCAACCACGAGCAAACCCGCCCTCCTTTTTCTGCGTGCTCTGAGCAGTTCCAATGGCCGCCCATATTCTGCTGGATTGAATGGATGCATCTCAGTGACGTATGCATGGTGACACTTTATTATTATGATACAGGATTTATATAGCGCCAAGAGTTTGCGCAGCGCTTTACAATATAAGGAAGACATTAGTCACAATACAATTCAAGACAAGATGGTAAGGAGGGCCCTGCCCCTGAGGGCTTACAGTCTAAGAGGGAGTGGCCAGTGATAACTGAGGAGGTAGCTATGTGGGGATGAATTGTTTGAGAACGTGATGGGTGAGTGGTTAGGTTGAGGTTTCATTGAAATGGTCTCTTTAGCAGCTACTGTAGAATATACATTCATTATATTTCTATAGCACGTTTCTTCCCGGGGACTATCCAATTGGTGTCGGGGCAGACAGGTGAGGCAGCCATCCTGGGAGCGTGCAGTAGAATATCATACTAGGGCCAATTTTAGACAGAAGACAATCCGCCTATCGGCATGCCTTTTGGAGTGTGGGAAGAAATTGGAGTATCCACAGGAAACCCATGCAGGCACAGGGAGAACATGCAAACTCCATGCAGATAGTGTCCTGACCGGGACTGGAACAAAGGGCCCTAGTGATGCAAAGCACTCAGCATTGTGTAACCTGTGCACTGTACAGACAGTCATAGATGCCGCGTACAATAGTGATCGTCACTTCAGTTTATTGTTATAAATGTGTATAAAAAGCCCGGTATTTGGACTCTCTTGTCAGTTCCAGATGGCTTGGTATGAGACTGTTGACCAGTTAAGACTTCATTCCTATTTGTTTTCTACCCCTCATATGCAATGGGGAGGGGTGGGGGGTATTCTGGGGATAAGGACAGGCTTGGCTGTGTTGGTTTTTGGCCTTTCATGCTTTTCTTTCTGTCATTTCAGGTGACGCTGGGAATAAGCACTTTACTTCTGTACGTCCCAACTTCACTGGCAGCCACCCACCAGTCCGGCTCTCTAGCCCTCCTCACTATGGCAATCTGGCTTATGAATGAACTGAGGCGTATGCCAAAATAACGGCTTCTAACCAATCTGATGTGTTGTGCCGGCGTGAGGGGAGGAGGGATATTTAAAGCAGAACTCCAGAAGTTCTACATGCAGTGGGGCTACCCTGGCACTGCAAGGGTTAAGTGTTTGTTTTGGTCTAGGGCAGTGGTGGCGAACCTTGGCACTCCAGCTGTGCCAAAACTACAAATCCCAACATGCATCTGCCTCTGGGAGTTATGTCTGTGACTGTCAGAGCCTTGCAATGCCTCATGGGATTTGTAGTTCCAAAACAGCTGGAGTGCCGAGGTTTGCCACTACTGGTCTAGGGGCTCAAATAGAGAAGATATTCTGCCATGATCATTGGTCCTGGGCAGTCCGTGCTTTCCCATCCGCTCTGTCTGTGGTGTGTCCCTCGGCGTCCTCACATCTAATGCTAGTCAATGGACCTGCACTAGATGTGATGATAACCACAGTCCACTGGAGCCCGGGGAGAAGAGGTTGTTGGCACCAGTCTGGCAGCCAGACAAGACTGAGGATTAGGGGAGTATTTGAGCCCCCTAGATAAAATGAGCACCGAGCCCTTGTCATGAAGGGGGTAGCCCCAGTGCGAGGGTTGGTTTTGTAATTCCGGGAGTCCGGGATATCTTTTTAATTTTATGGCAAAAGAGCTGAAAAAAGACATGAAAGAAAAAAAAAAAAGAAAAGCTGTAAATATTTTTGTATTTTGTGTCCCAAAATATACCGTAGTATGAATTTATTCCCGGGCGCTTCATTATTGAATGACATATTTCCATGTATACAGAGAAGCCTTCAAACATTTCTCAATCTGCAAACCAAATAAATACTAAAATACTCAAAAATAAGGACTTTGTAGTAACATTTGGCATGCTTCTGTTTTTTTATTATTATTGCTAAATTCATCATGATCGATATGAAGAAATCTGGGTGGTTTCCTGCTCTATACCTCCTTGAATATGAGCTCCCCCATTGGTCAATTGTCACAACCCCTATATTGCCCCACAGAGGAGTGAACTCGCCCCAGTGGTCAATTGTCACAACCCCTCTATTGCCCCACAGAGGAGTGAGCTCCCCCCAGTGGTCAGGTGTAACAACTCTATTGCCCCACAGAGGAGTGAGCTCGCCCCAGTGGTCAGGTGTAACAACTCTATTGCCCCACAGAGGAGTGAGCTCGCCCCAGTGGTCAGGTGTCACAACTCCTCTATTGCCACAGAGGTGTGAGCTCGCCCCAGTGGTCAGGTGTCACAACCCCTATATTGCCCCACAGAGGAGTGAGCTCGCCCCAGTGGTCAGGTGTCACAACTCCTCTATTGCCACAGAGGTGTGAGCTCGCCCCAGTGGTCAGGTGTCACAACCCCTATATTGCCCCACAGAGGAGTGAGCTCGCCCCAGTGGTCAGGTGTCACAACTCCTCTATTGCCACAGAGGTGTGAGCTCGCCCCAGTGGTCAGGTGTCACAACCCCTATATTGCCCCACAGAGGAGTGAGCTCGCCCCAGTGGTCAGGTGTCACAACTCCTCTATTGCCACAGAGGTGTGAGCTCGCCCCAGTGGTCAGGTGTCACAACCCCTATATTGCCCCACAGAGGAGTGAGCTCGCCCCAGTGGTCAGGTGTCACAACTCCTCTATTGCCCCACAGAGGAGTGAGCTCCCCCCAGTGGTCAGGTGTCACAACTCCTCTATTGCCCCACAGAGGAGTGAGCTCCCCCCAGTGGTCAGGTGTCACAACTCCTCTATTGCCCCACAGAGGAGTGAGCTCCCCCCAGTGGTCAGGTGTCACAACTCCTCTATTGCCCCACAGAGGAGTGAGCTCCCCCCAGTGGTCAGGTGTCACAACTCCTCTATTGCCCCACAGAGGAGTGAGCTCCCCCCAGTGGTCAGGTGTCACAACTCCTCTTTTGCCCCACAGAGCATTGAACTCCCCCCCAGTGGTCGTGTCACAACCTCTGCACTGGCCCACAGAGGAGCAAAGCACCCTCCCCATGTTGAGGGCATGTGGCCTGGTATGGTATGGCCCCCCTTGCTGCTCTGCTTGGATGAAGGGTCTGGTAAGGGATCTTAGGAGGGACCCCCCACACGCTTTTTTTGTTTTTGGTGTTGGTCATCCCTAAACTCCCTACCAGACTGAAAGGAAGGGTCTAGTATGAATGGGGGCGGGGGGGGCGGGTATTTTAACATTAACAACATCAGTTCTGAAACCATTTCAGATGAATCCAAATTTTCTTCTGCTTGGATTTTTCTATTTCTTTCGGGGAATTTGGATGCTTCTGAATATATTACCCGATATTCACCCGGATTTCATTTAGAAATAAAACATGTCTGGTAAATTCTGATCAGCCTGAGTCGGACCTTTGCAGTGCGTCACATTTGTCTGGACTGGTTTTATTCATCTTGAAGATGTATCACCGATCGTCTTCATTCACCATGCGAGAAATCAAAGTTCAAATACAAAACCAGAAACAAGCAATGAGATATCCGGCCATGATACTGCCCGGGGACTCCGTCCTACATGTGTCACCCTGCAGGTGGGTGATGGAGAGCACAGGCCTGTTATCCACATGGTTTTATTTTTCAGCTGTTGTGGAACTACATTTCCCACGAGGCATTGCAAGACTCTGACAGCCGCAGGCATTATGGGATTTGTAGTTTCACCACAGCTGGCTGGCCAGTGTGTGCCCACCCCAAATGCTGTGTGATCTTTGTACCAAGGGGCTTTTTTTTCAGGCATGCACTTTGGCCTTTTGAATCTTTGGTGTAATGTAATGCAAGTTGGAGTTTTTGCAGGCGTCTGATATATCATGCAGCTCTTCCTGTGTCAAAGTGCGCACTTCTGAACAGCTGGCCGCGTCTGATTCTTGGATTCTCCTTTCGTTGCAGACTACTATGACACGGGGGTCCTGCTATACTGCTCCCTCTTACAATGTAAGGGCGGCCGCCCACGTACTGATATGATCATTCAATGCAACTCAACCCATCGAATGATCCCGAACAATAATCATAATCAAACTGAATTAAAATTGCAAAGCAAAGAGCCTCCGTTCTATCGGCTTGGCAAGATCTAAAGTCGATTGACTATGGCAGAATTTTATTGATTGCGTCTGATTGATCAAACAAATGTCTGTCGTGTGCCGGAGAACCAATCATAATCCAGATCAGTTAAATGATCATTTTAAATTGATGAATAAATTGGACCTTGCAGTAAACAAGGTTTGCTTACACTGTGACCCCCCCCCCCCTTCACAAATCATTTACTCTTAGTATTTGTGAAATGTACTAATAAGAGATAAGTTAGGGTTTATACGTGCCCCACACCCGTCTTACACCCATGGCGCCTAGGCAAGGACGATGCCACCTTCCTTTCGGCTAGATACTCGGGAATACACAACCGCTGAAATCTCACAAAAAAAGATGCTCTTCCAATGGACTAGGCAGTGGTAGGCAACCATGGCACTCCAGCTGTGGTGGAACTACAAATCCCATGAGGCATTGCAAGACTCTGGTAGCCACAGGCATGACTCCTAGAGGCAGAGGCATTATGGGACTTGTAGTGTCACCAAGGCTGGAGTGGCAAGGTACTGATCACAGAGCACCATGTGTGTGGTCACCTATGAGTTGGCTGACCCATTGTAAACACTGCACTCCATGTGTAGCTGATATCTCACCAGCTGTTTATATAGCGAGGCAACGATCTACAAATGTCTCTATAATGTCATAAGAACAATATGGAAAGACGAGCTGTAACCATGGAGAAATCAGTGCAATAATAATGTATACACTGATTACAGATCCATCTACTTCCCCTTCCCAGTGTACTCAATGTATCTCCATGGTCCTGTACTGTGCTGTCATCCCCAGCGCTGACTGACACACGGCTGAACCAATAGGGCTGTAGGAAGAAAGCCAGCAGCGAATGAGAGGTGAGAGCGCTGCAGGAAGGGGGCGGGGCCAGTGCTGGATGAGGGATACATTGTAACCTGTCCGGTCCATAGCGGAGCTCCATCACCAGCAAGATGACGGCGCACTCCTTCACCGTCCCCATGATCGTCTTCACCACCTTCTGGGGGCTCATCGGCATCGCCGCCCCATGGTTCGTCCCCAAAGGCCCCAACCGAGGGTAAGAGCCGCCATGGGCGCCGGGGGCTGTGTGCAATGGAGGCTGTGTGAGGTCTATGGGAGGCCATCACCTGACCTCCGGAGGACAGCGCCTGCTCCCATTTATAGGGCATCGGTGCTGGTTTCCATGATACAGGCAATCTGTACAGACACCGATATCATCTATATACAGGCAGTCTGTACAGACACCGATATCATCTATATACAGGCAGTCTGTACAGACACCGATATTATCTATATACAGGCAGTCTGTACAGACACCGATATCATCTATATACAGCCTGCATGTACAGACACCGATATCATCTATATACAGGCAGTCTGTACAGACACCGATATCATCTATATACAGGCAGTCTGTACAGACACTGAGATCATCTATATACAGCCTGCATGTACAGACACTGAGATCATCTATATACAGCCTGCATTTACAGACACCGATATCATCTATATACAGGCAGTCTGTACAGACACCGATATCATCTATATACAGGCAGTCTGTACAGACACTGATATGTATATACATTGTGGATGTACAGACATCGATATGTACCAGTAGACACAGCTTTATTTTCTCTCTCTCTCAATGCCTGCTACCCCCCATAGCAGCCAATCACATGAATGGGCCTTGTATTAAAGAATGGTACCATGGAATGAACAGGGTAGCATGTGAGGGGGAACGTGAAGAGCAGGAGAGATGGTGTCAGCCTGCAGGGACATACTGTAGTAAGGGAATTACGGGGGACTCCCTCCGGCCAGCACAGTGACAGGGAGCACTCCAGTACCAGACTTCACCAACTGCTGTCCCCCTGAAGGCACTGCTTAATGTAATGGTACTGTACTGTGTACCGGTAAATGGTACCGTACTTTACAGCGCTGTCCACTGTCTGATGTCCCCCACTGCTGCACTGCTGGTACCACTGTCCCTGATGGCAAAGCATGCCGGCCCTGCAGAATGCTGCGGCGACGGAGGGAGCAGTGCCGCATTAGCCGATATTCCTCTATAGCGCCAGTTACTGTGGCAGGCGGAGTGATACCAGATAACTTTAAATTGTTGTACATTTTGTTGCACAGTAAAAAAAGAAAAATAAGACATCCCCTGAAAATAAGACCTAGTGTGTTTTTTGGGGGCAAAACAAATATAAGACAGTGTCTTATTTTCGGGGGAAACACGGTAGGTGAAGTCTGGTTGATTGGACCAAGGCTTTCATTGTCATTTCTGTGGGCTGTATATGAGGATTTCCGAGACAAATGTGGCAGAAATAAAGTTCCCGGTGACCCGGCAATGACTTCCAGTAACGTCCCCTCATCTTTTCTCAGGGTCATCATAACAATGCTGGTGACCACAGCCGTCTGCTGCTATCTCTTGTAAGTATCTTCTTCATTCACGTGCCATTTGCTTATTTGACCTGTACTTGAAATCTTCCACTGTGCCCCCCCCCCCCTTCACAAATCATTTACTCTTAGTATTTGTGAAATGTACTAATAAGAGATAAGTTAGGGTTTATACGTGCCCCACACCCGTCTTACACCCATGGCGCCTAGGCAAGGACGATGCCACCTTCCTTTCGGCTAGATACTCGGGAATACACAACCGCTGAAATCTCACAAAAAAAGATGCTCTTCCAATGGACTAGGCAGTGGTAGGCAACCATGGCACTCCAGCTGTGGTGGAACTACAAATCCCATGAGGCATTGCAAGACTCTGGTAGCCACAGGCATGACTCCTAGAGGCAGAGGCATTATGGGACTTGTAGTGTCACCAAGGCTGGAGTGGCAAGGTACTGATCACAGAGCACCATGTGTGTGGTCACCTATGAGTTGGCTGACCCATTGTAAACACTGCACTCCATGTGTAGCTGATATCTCACCAGCTGTTTATATAGCGAGGCAACGATCTACAAATGTCTCTATAATGTCATAAGAACAATATGGAAAGACGAGCTGTAACCATGGAGAAATCAGTGCAATAATAATGTATACACTGATTACAGATCCATCTACTTCCCCTTCCCAGTGTACTCAATGTATCTCCATGGTCCTGTACTGTGCTGTCATCCCCAGCGCTGACTGACACACGGCTGAACCAATAGGGCTGTAGGAAGAAAGCCAGCAGCGAATGAGAGGTGAGAGCGCTGCAGGAAGGGGGCGGGGCCAGTGCTGGATGAGGGATACATTGTAACCTGTCCGGTCCATAGCGGAGCTCCATCACCAGCAAGATGACGGCGCACTCCTTCACCGTCCCCATGATCGTCTTCACCACCTTCTGGGGGCTCATCGGCATCGCCGCCCCATGGTTCGTCCCCAAAGGCCCCAACCGAGGGTAAGAGCCGCCATGGGCGCCGGGGGCTGTGTGCAATGGAGGCTGTGTGAGGTCTATGGGAGGCCATCACCTGACCTCCGGAGGACAGCGCCTGCTCCCATTTATAGGGCATCGGTGCTGGTTTCCATGATACAGGCAATCTGTACAGACACCGATATCATCTATATACAGGCAGTCTGTACAGACACTGATATCATCTATATACAGGCAGTCTGTACAGACACCGATATCATCTATATACAGGCAGTCTGTACAGACACTGATATCATCTATATACAGGCAGTCTGTACAGACACCGATATCATCTATATACAGGCAGTCTGTACAGACACCGATATCATCTATATACAGGCAGTCTGTACAGACACCGATATCATCTATATACAGGCAGTCTGTACAGACACCGATATCATCTATATACAGGCAGTCTGTACAGACACCGATATCATCTATATACAGGCAGTCTGTACAGACACCGATATCATCTATATACAGGCAGTCTGTACAGACACTGAGATCGTCTATATACAGCCTGCATGTACAGACACTGAGATCATCTATATACAGCCTGCATTTACAGACACCGATATCATCTATATACAGGCAGTCTGTACAGACACTGAGATCATCTATATACAGCCTGCATGTACAGACACTGAGATCATCTATATACAGCCTGCATTTACAGACACCGATATCATCTATATACAGGCAGTCTGTACAGACACCGATATCATCTATATACAGGCAGTCTGTACAGACACTGATATGTATATACATTGTGGATGTACAGACATCGATATGTACCAGTAGACACAGCTTTATTTTCTCTCTCTCTCAATGCCTGCTACCCCCCATAGCAGCCAATCACATGAATGGGCCTTGTATTAAAGAATGGTACCATGGAATGAACAGGGTAGCATGTGAGGGGGAACGTGAAGAGCAGGAGAGATGGTGTCAGCCTGCAGGGACATACTGTAGTAAGGGAATTACGGGGGACTCCCTCCGGCCAGCACAGTGACAGGGAGCACTCCAGTACCAGACTTCACCAACTGCTGTCCCCCTGAAGGCACTGCTTAATGTAATGGTACTGTACTGTGTACCGGTAAATGGTACCGTACTTTACAGCGCTGTCCACTGTCTGATGTCCCCCACTGCTGCACTGCTGGTACCACTGTCCCTGATGGCAAAGCATGCCGGCCCTGCAGAATGCTGCGGCGACGGAGGGAGCAGTGCCGCATTAGCCGATATTCCTCTATAGCGCCAGTTACTGTGGCAGGCGGAGTGATACCAGATAACTTTAAATTGTTGTACATTTTGTTGCACAGTAAAAAAAGAAAAATAAGACATCCCCTGAAAATAAGACCTAGTGTGTTTTTTGGGGGCAAAACAAATATAAGACAGTGTCTTATTTTCGGGGGAAACACGGTAGGTGAAGTCTGGTTGATTGGACCAAGGCTTTCATTGTCATTTCTGTGGGCTGTATATGAGGATTTCCGAGACAAATGTGGCAGAAATAAAGTTCCCGGTGACCCGGCAATGACTTCCAGTAACGTCCCCTCATCTTTTCTCAGGGTCATCATAACAATGCTGGTGACCACAGCCGTCTGCTGCTATCTCTTGTAAGTATCTTCTTCATTCACGTGCCATTTGCTTATTTGACCTGTACTTGAAAACACCCATCAGTGGCCCTTCTCCCACTGACCGCCAATGTAAGGGGGCCCTTCTCCCACTGACCACCAATGTAAGGGGGCCCTTCTCCCACTGACCGCCAATGTAAGGGGGCCCTTCTCCCACTGACCGCCAATGTAAGGGGGCCCTTCTCCCACTGACCGCCAATGTAAGGGGGCCCTTCTCCCACTGACCGCCAATGTAAGGGGTAGAAGGTTGAGAACAAGGCTGATCCAGTGCAGCATTTCTCAACCTTTTTTTAGTCATGGCACCCTTTAAATGTATGGAAAGTCTGGAGGCACCCCACCCTATCAGAAGCCCCCTTTTATATCGGTGTCCCACCATTGTATCGGAAACCACAGCCGCAGTAACATGGCAGAGAGCAGGAGGCAGAGCAGACCTGGACAGGCGAGCTTCCATCCTTTACTTACTTGATCCCACGCTCCCTGGATTAACATCATTCGGTTACATGTTGCTGGCGGCCAGCCCCAGGCACCCCTCTAGAGGCCAGAAGGCACCCCAGGGTTCCATGGATGTAGGGTGAAGACAGAACTGTATATATTGTAACATTTTTACTGATTAAAAACCAGCGGGCTTAATAAGAAAAATAATGTTGTGTTAGATTATATAAAAGCACGATAGAACACATGTATACAGATCTACACTTCAAGGTCTACCTATAAACAGTTGGCAGAGCCATTCGCCCTACGAATCTCCGTATACGTTTGTTCTGTGTGAATAGAGGCAAAAACAAACATTTTGAGCATATTTTCTTTTCAGGTGAAATGGTAATACCGCATTTCGGCCACTAGATGGAGCTGAAGTGCAAAAGGAAACAAGTATTTCCAATGTATGCTTTTTTTGGACCTAAACATGACAAATAGAAGATAACAGGATGTAAACGGATGCTCGTCTGGTTGCATCCACCTTACCATAGACCTCACTTGGGTCTGCTGAAGAGACACTGATGTCACAAAAGTTCTGTCCTGCTCCGATTCAACAGGGGACCTGTTCTTGGATCCACTGCTGATCAGAATAGATGCCGCCCGCCCGTGTAAAAGGGGCTTAAAACCAGATGTTCTCTTTACTGTTTACTTTGTGTTTGGAGTAAGTGGTAACAATGATGACCTTTCACCTTGTTTTCCCAGCTGGCTGGTCACCATCTTATCGCAGTTAAATCCATTGTTTGGACCACAGCTGAAGAATGACACCATCTGGTACATACGATTCGTCTGGGAATAAAGATGTTGGATGTCCAGTTAGTGACGGTACGTATTCCACCACATGTGCCCCCTTCTTCCTTGTATAAAACCATTTCCTTAGTGGATCATAGAAACACTGATGTGTTAAAGCAGCGGTCGCCAACCAATAGTTCGTGGACCACTGGTGGTCCGTGAGAAAATTTTGGTGGTCCGCAGACTAAATCTGAACATTAATTGCATTTTTTATGTTTCAATAATAATGAAACAAAAATAATATTCTAAGAAATTCTTATATTCTGAATGACAATTGTCGCCTTTATATTGCACTGAATTCACGAACTGTACGAGAGAGGGGGAAACGAGAGCCGCAGCTTGACGTCAGGGTAGTCAATTCACACTGAGCGACATGAAAATCGCGCGATTTTGAGCGATATTGCGCGACGAGCTATATTGAGCGACGTGTCGCACGACTTTTTCATATTGGGCTGTATGCAATCAGGAGCAATATCGCTCGAAATCGCTCGAAAAAAGGGTCATGTAGGAGCGACAAGCTACCAACGACGAGCTACAAGCGATATTGAGCGACGAGATGTGAACAGCTCAATTGAAATGTATTGGAGAAGCTACATAGAGCGATATCGTGTGGAAATATGAGCGATATCGCTGCAAAAATCGCTCGATAAATCGCTCAGTGTGAATGGGGCTTTAAAGGAGAACTATGAGGTGAGTGCTTTTCACTCATCCTCATAGTTCTAGCCGCCCTGTGACAATGAGACTGTCACAGGTCGGCTCAGTAGAGCGTGAAGTGAGCGAACAAATACCGGCGTTCGCTCACTTCTCCATCTTGTCACGGCAGAGAGCCATGACAGGGGTGGGACTGGATTCCCCCCTCCCCGCTTCGATCCTCCAGCGCTGACTGGCAGAACGGACGGGAGAGGGGGCGGGTGCAGCTGGCTCTGCCTCTAGATAGGCAGAGCCAGCTGACAGTCACGCAGCTGGGCGGATCCCGGCATAATTGTCAGGATCCGCTTCAGCTGCGGCGTCTCAGTATACCGCGAGCTGTATACTAAGCCCAGGGTGACGGGAGGACGCTAGTTTGTGTCCTCCCGTTACCCTAAGGAGTAAAAAGCGTTTTAACCCCATAGTTCTCCTTTAAGTTGTATGAGGCAACTGTTTGCCGAGCCGTACGCTTCAGTATTGTTTCGACCAGGGGCGGACTGGGCCTCTGATGCCGTGCAGGCTGGGCTGTCATTAAAGCGGCACGGAGGCTCCGGGGCTGCCTTAAGCAGCGGCTGTCACAAGGAATGCGCGGCTCTCAGTAAGGCAGCACAGGCAGCCAGTGATCTGAGAAGCGGCGTGTTCCTTATCATAGCTGTAAATCATTTATCATTTTGTTATATTAAATAGGTGCATTTCAAGTGCAATGGAAGTTCTCTGATCATTATTTTACAAATTATCTTTTTTTAAAATTCATATTAGTGGTCCGCAGGATTTAAAATGATTCATTTAGTGGTCCATGAGGTCCGAAAGGTTGGCGACCACTGTGTTAAAGGAGATGTCCACTTCTACATTTCCCCATGAGCGTTTCTAGCTCAGACAAGCACTTATTGAGTATTCCAGACTTCCCAAAGCTGGTCCACCAAGGACAACAGCTAGACATAAATGTTTGTTAAAGTTCCCATGGCCACACCGTCTACTTCCCCTCAGGGAAGCATTCTGTTTGTTGTAGGATTTTAAAGCATTAGGAAGTGGATTGTGGAGTCAGGTTTGTTTAATCACCACAGTGGTTGTAGCTGGAAGTCCAGCAGAACTAACCCAACAACAAAACTCTGTTTCTTTTTGCCGTTTGAAGAATATGTACTAACAAACCGACATCTTGATGGTTTCAGGTGTTCCATGGACCAGTAGAACGTGTTGCCCTTCCCTTCCCCCTTCACACTGCAATGTTACTTCAGATACAATTCTACAGATTCCTACCGGCCCGAAAGCAGAAACCAAATTCCTCTCCATCTTTATGTCAACGTATGACTTCCGGGTGATCAGCCTCTTGTGAAATGTAAAGCGCAACTCTCGTCCTAAACAGAAATTGTTGTTTATTTTATATACTTCTATCTCCCTATCATCCGTTTCATTTTTTGGCAGCCTGAAAGGACCCCTGTCATGAGAAAAAGAAGTCAGCTGCCACTGCTGACCTTCTTCTGAAAATGCCCGTTGCATGTTGACAGGTCAATGACTCTGAATTTACTGATGCCAACAGACCTCCTATTTTTCATGACAGCTTTCCTTTTAAAAGGTCCGCTCCATGTGTCTTCAGAATAAAAATTCAGCCCCCCAAAGGGGTCCTTGTGAAGATCTCTTTACCTGATGTGTTGCTCAGGGGAAGTGTATACAAGGGGAGAACAAGAGCCTCCATCTTCCCCTTGTAGTCTTTGAAGGGCATGAAAGCTTCCATCGTTACCCCTGACTGCTTTATTTATCATAATTCCTAAATCCTTGCCCACGTATGTCAGAGAGACTGTGACTCATGTTAGAGTTAAGACAAAAAAAATCTTGTATAAATGATCTAGTGATCCATGTACAGAGTGATTGCATTGAGGGGGATGTCAGACAGATGCCTAAACTCCTCATTTCTGGGTTAAAAGTCACACCACTTATTCTTGCCTACGAGCTCCAGTGTTGACCCGGGCTTCTAGGTGAATTTCCTTGTCATAGAAGGAAGTTACAGAGATCCTTTCCATACCCACCCAGATGACATCACCCCAATACTATAACTGCATGTATACAAGGTTAGTATGATGGCTGACCAGTACACACCCAGATGACATCACCCCAATACTATAACTACATGTATACAAGGTTAGTATGATGGCTGACCAGTACAGACCCAGATGATATCACCCCAATACTATAACTACATGTATACAAGGGTAGTATGATGGCTGACCAGTACACACCCAGATGATATCACCCCAATACTATAGCTAGCTACATGTATATAAGGTTAGTATGGCAGCTGACCTGTACACACCCCAATACTATAGCTAGCTACATGTATATAAGGTTAGTATGGCAGCTGACCTGTACACACCCCGATACTATAGCTAGCTACATGTATATAAGGTTAGTATGATGGCTGACCAGTACACACCTAGACATCACCCCAATACTATAGCTACATGTATATAAGGTTAGTATGATGGCTGACCAGTACACACCTAGACATCACCCCAATACTATAGCTACATGTATATAAGGTTAGGATGGTGGCTGACCAGTACACACCCCGATACGATTATACAAGACTAGGAGTGTGGCAGGCGATGTATTCATCATCTTATAGCAGTGCTGAGTTGAGCCTGGATGTATGCAATCAGCAGCCTAGGATCAGGACTCACAGTGACAATATAGTGACTTGTGTGATTGTTGAGATAAAAAAAAAATAAGGAATTTATTTATTAAAATAAATGTATTGTTAATGTGAAATGACGTCTTATATTAAATCCGGAGTATATGGAAGTTTCTAGTTTGCCTAAAGGTTTAAGTAGTCCACTTTTGACATTTAAAATATGAAAATTGTACTGGATGTAGAATGGGGCAGTCCAGCATTTTTACCTCTTGTAGACCGGCCTCAAAGTGTGAAACCAGAACAATCAGTGCTATCCCTGCAACCAAACATATCTCCTTCCATACCCCATCATTCTCCAGGCAGTGCCAGAGGCTGGTGGCTATGCACACAGACAGTACTTATTTCAGGCACCTTGATAAATGAAGTGTGTTGTTTGGAGACATTACATAAGACGCAGACAAGAATACTGGAAACCAGAATGTTGCTTTACTGGGAGAGAATACAATATGAACACAGACACAATGATACACATACACAGGATCAGACGAGAGAACTGGTCACAGCATGTACGATGATCAGATGTGGGATGACAACTCTGTACCCATCAACGTGGCCTCATGTACTACTGTCTGTATACTCGCAGCATGTATGATAGTCACATGTGGGATGACAGCTCCATGTACATCCTCATGTACTACTGTCTGTATACTCACAGCATGTATGATAGTCACATGTGGGATGACAGCTCCATGTACTTCCTCATGTACTACTGTCTGTATACTCGCAGCATGTATGATAGTCACATGTGGGATGACAGCTCCATGTACTTCCTCATGTACTACTGTCTGTATACTCACAGCATGTATGATAGTCACATGTGGGATGAACTGTCTGTATACTCACAGCATGTATGATAGTCACATGTGGTATGACAGCTCCATGGCCTCATGTACTGTATGCTCACAGCAGCCAAGGAAAAGACAGAAATGGATTTGCTGCCCCAGCCATCATAGTTGCTTCTACTTTCAGACATTTTATACATCAGACCTGGCAGTACAGCATAGGGAAGAGAACACACATACATGACAGCTCATCTTTAACACTTCGCTACATGACAAGTCCACGGTCCAGTCTACACATGATTAACTGCTCACTGGAAGAACTGAACGCATGACTGACTCTTCTCGCACTGTTATTCCTTCACACAATAGGATTGAGGTAAGCAGATTTATTTCCCTGTGAATGGCAGTGACCCGCTAGGCCTGATGGATGGGTAAAGCTTTAGGCTCATACACACAGACAACTCTGTGCACATTCCTAGGGGCACCCAGTGATAGAAGATGCTGGCTGAACAATACAAGCTTTAGGAGTGTGAAATAAAACATGGACATTCGTAAAGTCCAGGCATACCGATTTATGCCGATTCAGACAGGGCGAGGGGGGCAACTGTTTACCAGCCCAGAGAAGCGATCGGGCGACAGCTGAGTCGCCTGATCGCTTCTATTGTTAAGCCGACAGTCCGCTTTACAATTGTAAACAGAGTTTAAACGGCCCGGTGGCAGTGGAGTACTATGGACGTCACTGGTCCAAAAGGGGATAAAGGACCCGAAAATGAAAAATTTGGATTGATGCGAATTCCAAATAACGGAAAAAAAACAAAAACAAAAAAATCCAAAATCAATCAAAAACAAAACATATTTTGTAATGTAAAGGCTCCAAAAATCTGTTTATTTTTCCTTGACATAAATATAAAGCGCCAAGCCCCTTTTTATAGCCTTTTATTAAAATAGACTGAAGGACAGCCTCTAATTTAAACAAAAAACACGAATAAAATTCCCAACATTACGTTGCGATAACTGGCGTATTTTCCCAGTTTTTACCTGCAGCAGAACCTCTCGTGTGTACTACTAAGCACTTTATAACATAGAGGAGGCACTTCCTGTAACCATAGTAAGTGGATGATGATAAGGTGGCTTTTGTATGAAATGACCCTCTGGAGGAGGTTCTACTGGGCAAATAATATCCGACAAGGGAGCTGACTGTACAGGAAGTGATTGAGATCTACCTCAAGTGGATATAATGTTGAAAACAATATGGAGTGACATGGTGCATTGCATACAGTACATGGAGTAGACAGAGATCTGATTTGGAGTGGATGCTAATGGGATGAACCATCCGCTGGGCTCTTCCATCTCAGGCATTGCCCTGAACCAATAAAAGGGGGCAGCCTGGTGTCCTCCGTAATGCAGATAGTACAGGAGATCCGGCAAGAATAAAGAGAACCCTTGTAATGGCAGTGGTAGGAGAAAAGATCAGGGAACTCAACATTGGAATCACCAACAATAAAATGAGGTCAGTAGAAGACTCGCACACAAAACTGAACTCTACCTGAAAAAAGAGGAACCAAAGAGAGAGACGGAGGAAAATGGTAAGAGCCTCTACATCCGGCATGTCAAACTCAGATGAACCAGTGGGCTAGACATGAGATCTACTGAGGGCCACATCAATGTAGTTTTAGATTTAAAAATGAAATTTAAAAAAAAAAAAAAAAGTTTAGTATTTATAGTATAGTAAAATGTTTTGGGGCATACAGGACCAGTCACATCATTTACCTTTAATAAAGAGTATCCTGTGTCTGGCTGGCTGCTGGTTATGTTAAAAATCCTACGTGAAGCTTCCGGCCTTTGGGGGGGCGGGGGGGTCTAGAGCAGCGGCTGTGACTATAAAAGACTCCCATTGTTTTGCTAAATTAAAATACAAAATGAATTGCAGCCACCCCCTCACATGCAGGGCCCTCCTAACCATCTTGTCTAGAAGTGTTTTGGAACGTCTCCCTTTAGATTGTAAAGTGCTGTGCAAACTGCTGGCGCTGTAAAGTATAACAAGAATAATAATACTCACAGCTCACAGATGTGAGTATTTAGGGTGGCTAATATTCCATTTTTAAACCAGTCAAGTCAACAAGGGCCACTAAGGAGGAGCATGAGGGTCACATTCAGACCAGAAAACACCAGTTTGACATGCCTGCTTTACAGAACTTGGATGGACCCAGTTTATGGGTCAAAGAACATTCTTTATGCCAAATAGTGAAATGAATTGGCCTAAAGTCAAAGTGTAGAAGGTAACCGCTGCATCCGTGTCTTAGATCCACAAATCTGTAGCTTTAAATTCTTGGACCTGACCCACTTCTGGCCTCTTCTACTATCTATAGACAAATGCCGATGGAATGACAGGGGACGACTCAGCTGCTATTGGTGGCCAGAGATGCCTCAGATCCGAGGAATGGGGCATGGCAGGTCATTTTTACCCACACGCACTTTCAAATATTTATTTAATGCCTTCTCAGGCTGGGATCACACCTTTCCGTGGTATCAATTCTAATATTATTATTATACAGGATTTATATAGCGCAAACAGTTTGTGCAGCGCTGTACAATATAAGGAAGACATTACAATTACAATACAAGATGGTAAGGAGGGTATATGTATATATATATATATTTGGTCTCTTTTTTATTAATACCTTTTTCTGTATATTTTCTGCACCGTTTCTTTTATTAAAGGACGATCTTAAAAATCGTTAAGCTTATCTCTACGCTCTAAATATGAACTTAAAGTATCCTTGCCTCTGTGAAGAGTGCCACTGTATAGTGAATCCTGTCATAAGCATTAAGTGTTTTAAATTGGCGCAGCACTTGCTGGGAACGGTCTGTGTTTCTGTTAAAAAAAAACCACATAGTGGCAGCAAACGTTTGGTGTGTAAAGGGTTAACTGCGGAGTTACCCAACCCTGGTGACTATCGCTCTTTGTCTGCTGGCCTGAGAATGTGTCCTGCGGGCTGGGAAATCTCTGTGCAGGGTGAGGCTGAGAGTGGTATCGCCACGCCCTTGTGACGCCCACGCTCGGTTAAGAACGGCGGTGTATAATCATGTGTGATTGACGTACAGCGGGCTTGGGCTGGGTGTAAAATCACATATTGGTATAATTGAGCTGGAAAGCACAAAAACATCCAAGAAAATAGAAATGTACCATTTTTGTCTTCGTGTGTTGGGTGCTATTCAAAGTAATGGCACCGCAGAGCAAATGTAACATGCATTAAAGGTAAATTGCGAGTTACCGCAGTGGAAAAGTGTGTACCCAGTAGGGATGCACCGATACCAAGTAGCGTACTCGGTACGAGTACAAGTACAGATACTTTTCCAGCTCCAAGACTAGACTAGAGAAAAATTCAAAAGTTAGGCAGCAGCTGTCATTTGTAAGGAGCACACGGAGCTCCTGGGATTTGTACATCTCTGTCTTCATGTATGATTTTGTTTTATATAAATATATATTAGGGATGCACCGATACCAGTTTTCCAAGTACGAGTACTGGTACTTGCCCAAGTCCTCACAGATACAAGTACTGATACATTTGTGTTTATTGTCATGTGACAGTTTTTCTAAAACAATGCAGACTAATGATTTCAGGACAGTGGTGGAGCGCCAGGGCCCTGTCCCCCCTGCAACCCTGGGAGTTCTCATGAAAATGCCAAGTATCAGCACTGGTACTCCAAAAGTATCAGTGCATCCTTAGTTCCCAGCCTAAGGCCTGGTTCACACCTGGGCGTTCTTACGCTCTGTAAAACGCTCAACATGTGAAAACCAATGATTGCCTATGGGCATGGTTCCCACCTGGGCGTTTTACAGTGCTCCAAAACGCCCTATGCCCAAAGAAGTACAGGAGCTTCTTTGGGGCGTATTTGCCGCGCGTATCTATTGGGATACAGCCAGGTAGCCCCCAGGAAACGCACTAATGCGTTTCCGAGGGCTACCTAGCTGGTGCGACAAAGTGCGTTTGTCGCACGTTTTTTTTTACCGCGAACCGCGGTAAAAACGTGCGACACGAAACACGCGCCAAACGTGCATATTCGATACGCCTAGGTGTGAACCCAGCCTAAGGCCTAAAAGAGCCGCAAACAATTGTTTGGTGTTGTCACATTTCAGGATGACCCATCAACTGCGGCTCTCGGGTATTATACCACAAGCACAAATAACCAAACCAGAAACCTCCAATTATGCACCTACACTAAACAGGAAGTAGATTTCCAGCTGGTTAATGGAAGGTATTTCTCTCTGGACCAAACAGGGGAATGAGCGATGCACACAATGCAGAAACTCATATCGACCAATAAGACTTCATCTTCACTGACCTGACTACAGAAAACTGGAACCTGCTACTCATGCGTGCTCTTTGCACAGCTTTAGTGTAAAATCCTTCAAAATAAACGTATGAAGGGAAAACTTGCCACGTTGTGCAAAACTCTTCACACTGTTAGGGGGGAAAAAAACAAAACCTCACAGTCTGTAAATAGCTTATCCTGTTTATGGCTACATGGCCTACCATAAGAGGCCTGGACAGTAAATATTAGCACCACTATGCATGATCTGCTACAGCTTTGTCTTCTTCACGTCAAGAGTTTGCATAACAGCAAAACAAGTCGAGTCAGTCCACACAGAACTCAAAACATTTGTTACGGGAGGAAATCGGTAATTTGAACCAGCCACTCGTTTCTTGTATTTCTCAGGTTTCCAGAAGGGAAATCTTCCGGTGAGAGTTTTTTGCCCTGCCCTTATAGAGACTCGCTTTCTTAGCTGATCTTCTGGTGTCATCAGATGAGGTCACACCTCTGTATTTCTTAGCTGATCTTCTGGTGTCATCAGATGAGGTCACACCTCTGTATTTCTTAGCTGATCTTCTGGTGTCATCAGATGAGGTCAGACCTCTCTATTTCTCAGCAGATCTTCTGATGTCATCAGAGTAGGTTAGTCCTCTGTATTTCTTAGCAGAGTTTCTGGTGCCATTGTAAAACATATGAAAACTCCCTTGCAATGGCAGGCAAGCACAATAAATACACAAACGTAGACATCTTGCGGCTTGAGTTTCTGGCAGATAGAAGAAACCCATGGGCAATTCAACCCACTGCTATCTATGCAGAACCGAAATCCTAATTTTGGGTGGACCTCCCCTTTGAGGAGGTTTTCTTTTGATAAAATATAAAGGATCACTCTTACATGGCTATAGAACTACTGGAATTGAATCAAATGTCTGCAGCTGTTTAAGAAGTCATATCCAGCTGTAGAGTGATGTGATAAGATGGTGGAATATAAAGGTTAGCTCTAAAAACAGAGCCTTATACTTGAGCTGCAGCCTCAAGGCAGAAAATGCAGCACAAGTCCCACATACAGTACATAGAGAAAAACTTAATTAGTAAGTCCCACCTGGTGAGGACGCAGACAATCAGTTCCTTAGAAGAACAATGACATCATTGTGGTATGAAGCGCTTCCCTGGCAATTGGTCAAGTACTTGGTCAAAGAACATATGCCACAATTGTGTGACTGCTGAAGCTACATTTAACACATAAGAAAATATTCACTTCTGCTGAGAAAACAAAACTAGCCAACTCTGTAGAAAAGAGAAAATGACATTGGCTCATCATTTGTGGCTCTCGGGGGAACTGACCAGGAAGCTGGTATTTAAATTAGACTTATACAACCATATTAAACCTACAACCCTCAATTTACAATCAAAAGAAAACAAAAAACATATCTTCATGCTTACAATGGCAGTGAGCTGCCACCTACCTCCGCAGAATTGGTCCGGGGAGAAGCCATGTTGTTTCCTAAAGGGAACGCGTCATACCTTGCAAAGTTCCTTTACCATTAAAGCAAAAACAGCACTCAACATAAGATGCCCGTAGGTAGCTGTTAAGGTAATAAAGCCCATCTCCAGAAGTAAGGAAGGGTTAGAAGTTCTGTCATTTTTGTTATAACTCCACTGGGGAAATTTCAGATTACTTTTAAAAATAAAGGGAGCAGGGGTTATGGAAATCGGGGACATGTAGCAATAAAACAGAGTTTCCAACTCTTCCCCATTGGAGAGATTTCCCATCACATGCTTATGATCCTATCAATGGGATATGAGCTGGAGAAAAGTGTTGCCAATGACAATACAGGCAGTGATAAAAACTGAACATCCGAGATGCTAACCTTGCCTCACTTTTGCTGCAAACCGCCTTTAAACAAATCACCTTTGGTGTGCCCTGGGAGACCCTCAATCCACTGTTACACCCCTTGTCATCACGAAAGACAAATTACAGCATCACTCATAGCCTCTGAGGTGCCCTCTATGGCTTGTGCAATGATGAGGGAAGGTGACAACGTTGGAGTTGAAATCAAAGCCACAGTAACAGCCTGGGACTTGATATACAAGATATGACAGGTTCCCTTTATGTCAGGCTCCCTGCAGAATGCAAACTAAACAACTGGTGCTAACTGACGGAATAGAAATAGCCAATGTTTACCAAGCACTCTACTAGTGTCTGGTGTAGAAGAGTATCTATAAAAAGGAATGTCCATAGAGGTGCGTCAATACAAAGAGAACATCGGAATGTGTTGAAACCTATTAAATGCCTTGCAGCTCTAAATGTCTGAAAGAATGTCGCACATTGTCCTGGTCTCATCTGGCACTGCCAGGGTCTGCCACGAGGTGCCCTCCCTCTTCCAGCAGCAGCAAGTCCAGGGCAGAGGCCCTCGCCAGTCTCCGGTGTATGCGTCTCAGCCTCAGAATATACAGTATAATGGAGAGCAGGACCACTAGAATGCAGGCGAAGAATAAATAGTGGTTATAGACGAAGGAGAAGCGATACCAACTCACATGTGCCGGACGAGCATTCTCTTGGCGGAGATCCCTGTAAAATCAATGCAAAACAACGTTACACATCAGGAAGGGTAACAAATATATAAAAAAGGTGACATGCACTTAAAGTGACCCTTTCGCTATATTGAAGATACTCAGCAACAGAATACCCGTGAAAGACAATCGTAAATACTCATCTTTCCCACTGCCCTTGCTTGTTCCCTCAGAACTAGCAAGACTCACCTAAATCCCCTTTCTGGGAGACCACCAACCCTATACCACATACTGGCAATACTCACACCTCTGCTGCCCAGGCCAGTGAACTCTCCAATGCTGTGAAATAGTCTGTCGGGAAACAGACACTTCAGGGAACGTTTATCTCCGCAGTCCCCCTTTTTCCTCCCTCTGACCTTGAGTTACTGCAGTAGAGAGTGGTGATGTATGGTCAGCAGGGGGAACCAGCGAGAGCTGCAGCAGGCCATGGTGATTGACACACCCAGAAGTGTCAATTTCCCGACTCGGTTCCCAAATTCTGTGCAATAACATGAAGCACAACAACACACTCACTGTGGCTGCACTGAAGTTGAATATTGAATGCGGACCTGACATTATGGCTAATGGGAGTCCCCATGGAGCTAACATGCTGCAGGAGTAGGGGACCCCTCTGTGTACCATGGATAGATCAGGAGTGAAAAGGCATATATACCAGAGATGCTCTTTATTTTATTTTACAGCTTTTATATTTATGCAGAACGAGAATGTTTACAGTGGTTTTGCAGGAAGCAGAAATACCTAACCTGCTTAGAATGGAAGCCGACCTCCTGCTTGGCAATGCAGCTTAAGTTTAGGTGCCATGGAGGCCCCGCAGAGGTGAAAATGCCCGCACTTACCTGAGAGGCAGAAAGCGGGTCTTGTAAAGCATGGCGCCAAGCGTCCACTGAACCTCCTTGTCATACACCAACTGGGCGGTCCTGAGGTTTGGATAGTCATGCGGAAAATGAAAGCCCTCATGGAGAACTTGATGCACCCAGGCAGACTTAAAACACTGATACCTGTAAGACAGGAATGAAGGATGCTGCAAATGTACTACCATAAATATGCATCACAGAAAACCAGAAGCAACAGGGTGTATCACATACTGGGGGAACAACATCTGCCAGAGTACACACTAATATATCACACCGCATTTTGGATTGGATTTTATAAGCAGGGGAACTGCGTCTAGTCCTCAGGTACTTGCATTCTCTTTATACAGAACACACATCTCTGCACGGTACTATATAAAGCAAAAGACTGGGGCCTTTATTCAAAATACATGTTTACTTTACTATAAAAAAACCTTGCACAGGTCCCCCTCCCTATTTTGTATGCCTGTCCCCACAAAGGCCTCATATGTAGCATGGTCATGCTTCTCACGAAGCAGCTCTCTTTAGTGGTGGCCAGCACTTATGTGTATATCACCTGGGTGTCAGTGCTGAACAATGCATGTGCCAAACCAGAGATGAGTGGGTAAGTTGAGGCAGCTGTGTCTGTGTAGGGGGGAAAGGAGAGAGAAGAAGAGGGGGGAAAGGAGAGAGAAGAAGAGGGGGGAAAGGAGAGAGAAGAAGAGGGGGGAAAGGAGAGAGAAGAAGAGGGGGGAAAGGAGAGAAAAGAAGAGGGGGGAAAGGAGAGAGATGAATAGGGGGGAAAGGAGAGAGAAGAAGAGGGGGGAAAGGAGAGAGAAGAAGAGGGGGGAAAGGAGAGAGAAGAAGAGGGGGGAAAGGAGAGAAAGAAAAAAGAAGGAGAGGAGAGAAGAGAAAAAAGAAAAGGGAGAGGAAAGCAAAGAAAAGAGAGAGGAGAGGAGAAGAGAAGAAAAGAAAAAGGAGGGAAGAATATGTCCCCATGGACGTGGCTCTTACTTACAGGCCAGCCATGTTAAAATATCATTCACCTAGAACCAATTCTGCCTGCAGAAGTATCATACAAGGAGCTCAGGGGTAAGCTTACTTCAAGCGGTGCAGGTCAGCATGGGTGGAGTAGAGACCATTTTTAAAGCGCTCAGTTAAAGTCGTCCACGGCATGCTACAGTAATCCTAGGGAAGAGAGCAGAGAGAACACATAAGGAGCTTGTACACGGAGGAGAATACGTATATGTCATGACTGTACAATGTCATTTATAAGACTTTTACCTTGGCAGCTTTGGAAAACTTGTGACTGTCGTATATTCCTCCCATCCGCAGAACGTCCTCTGTGCAGTAAAAGAATTCGGAAAACCCATAAAACTCGCTATTGGAGTAGTCAATCGCTGGCTGGTACACTGCGTTCAGATAGGCCTGAGTATCGTTTGATTTGGACAATAGTGGTTCGAGGAGCTGCCGGCAGCTGTCCCAATCCCCTTTCCCTACAATATGGAAGTCCAGGTTGTGCCGTTGGAGCTTGTCTTGGTGGCCACTGGGCAAACACGGGTCCAAATATGGAGTGTTGGAGTTCATGCCTGTCTGTCCTTTTGAAATCCTAAAACAACAACATCGCCTTTTAAGTACGATATCTAAAAGAACCATATTGGCTATAACCAGGGCACTCCCAAGGCATAACATTTCAATAACGGCTCATTCATCCAGCAACACATCAAGCAGGTCAGCACACTACTGAACATTGATAATCTCTCAGGAAACTGTCCCTCCACAATGATAAAGTGTGTAAACGCAAACAGTGAATTGCTCTTATTTTGTCCCATTGGTCTGTTAAAAATACCATTACAAACATTGTGTTATCTGTTCAATAAATGCAAAAAATACATGTTGATCCTGCCAGAAATATTTCTGAGGACCACAGAACCTTTAGGTTATGGAGAAGAAGTGAGGGAGTGGTTTTAATAGTCCTATTTGGTTTTTGTTATCCTCATACAGCAGGGTGAGAAGTCACCTCAATGTAAAAAGAAAAACGGATGAAGTCACCTTATCTAAGGGCTAGTAAGCTGCAATATATGACACTTTTTTTTTTGGGGGGGGGGGTTTAGATACACTTTAAATGACATCCTTTGCATTCTGGGGAGGCTCCCCCTCACCTGATTTTGATTATTTGTTTTCAGTGTCTGTATTTAGGGCACAGGTACTTCTTGGAACAAGACCGTCAGCCTCGGGTGTAAATACATTCTGCACAAGGCAAGGATAGATGCTTCATTACCCTTTCTCAATGAGCACCCACTGCACATACGGAATGTAGCCGCTCCTTGAGAAATAACAATTCACCGATGTGCACAACTACAGCTTTCTATTTTTTAATGTTGGGCTTTTAAAGCACTAGTAACCCTCAATTACAATTTATCCTATGTACTTTTAGTTAGGGATGCACTGATACCAGTATCAGTGCCGATACTGGCCATTTTCACGAGTACTTGTACGTGTAAATGCCCAGATACTAAAAACTGATACCAGTGCCTTAGATTTTCAAACAGAAGCGGCTGCCTTAGGTCCCCGCACTTGCTGGGGACCTTGGCAGCCTTCTTGGAAACCACGTGGTGCCTGTTTACAGCTCTTCCGCCCCTCGCACATCTCCACCTCCTGTGACCCTCTGGACCCCTTAGTATCGCTCCTGAGACATCAGGCCGGCACCCTGGAGCAGCACAGAGTATGTAGCTTCATATTATTCTGCATTGCTGTATAATGTATTGCTGGGACTTGTATGGCTTTATAGTTGGTGGCATTTTGCATTGCTATATAATGTATTGCTGAAATTTGTAGACCCTCTACAGCTTGAAGTCAGTGGCAGAAATAACAGGGTCTCAGCGGTCACATGACACTGAAAAAAAAGGTATCAGTAATTAGTATTGCCAAATACTTGAGGAAAAGTATTGGTACTTGTACCCTACTTTTAATACATAATATTCCCACTGCATACTTGGCAATGCCAAGTGGCTAAACCCATTCTATCATTCGTACAAATAGAAATTTCAGGCTGATAAGAAGTGGACTGCAGACCACTTTCAAAAACAGGTTACCAACAGGAGGTCAGCTTTGTGTAGAAAAGGGTTTCCCCTTTAAGATCACAATGTTGCCATTATATATTTAGTATTGATGAGCTCTGCAAACTGGCATGCATCAAGATGAGACCTTTTATCATATATCGCAGTGGACTGGAAAGTTACCCCATGGGGTGAGATAAGTTTTTATGTCTGCACGCAAAACAGCTTGTGTACTAGGAAGAGTTCTTTGTTTGAGGACTAAAGACGTTTAGTTATGGACTCTTGTGCTAAGCTATAGATTCTATTAGTTGTGTGGGTGATGTTGTGTTAGATATGATTGGTACATTTAAGATCCTTGATTTATAACCATTAATTATTGGTGGATATGTAGCAGCACATTGACGCCCATTGAATACTGTGATTGCGGAGCAATAGCATCTGCAGTTTAGAGAAAGACTGCAGTGCATCTTGGAGTGTTAATAAATAATGAAAATAATGTGTTAATAAAGTTATAATTATAATTTTTAGAAATTGTTTTGATCCTCCCCTGCCACTACAAGTGGCCAGATAGGGCAAATACCTGTTTCGCTGTTGCATGCAGTGGTTCCTCCCATCAGCTCATACGCCCTGTGTATGAGACTGCAGAGAAACCGCAGGGTGAAGTAATCAGGTATTCGACCCATCTGACCACTCGAATTCTTGCAATGGCAGGGAGAATGGAAAAGGCATATCTACAATTGGGCCCCCGGAAAGGTAAGTATATCGCCTCTTCTATTTCAGGTATGCTTCAACATACAATGTGGCCCTGTGCTGACTTGCAGGAAGAGCATTCATGCTCCACACCAGGGGTAGCCAAACTCCGGCCCTCCAGCTGCGGTGGAACTACAAATCCCATGAGGCATTGAAAGATTCTCACAGCCACAGACACTACTCCCGAAGAGAGATGCATCATGGGATTTGCAGTTTCACCACAGCTGGAGGGCCGGAGTTTGGCTACCCCTGCTCCACACAGACAACCTTCCCCAATAATCACTTAGGGCACACCTGTTTTTTGTAATAGTATCATTGAACACCATTTCTTCATAGCGCTGCCGGGCAAAGTTCCCTCCGAAGCCCATAAAGGTCGTGACGTAGACCCGGTAGACATGTTCCGTATGTTGCAAATCACAACCCAAGTTGAATTCGGCCAACATCTGTTTGGCTACTTCCTCCTGGAACACAACAGACCACGTTTTTTGCCTTGGATGTCTGAACCATTTTGTGTTTACGAAACACGGGCAAATACGCTTTTTCAAAATGTGTGGCATACAATTATCTCCGAGGCGTCATACATACGTACATGCTCTGCAGATGGGAACGTCATTGTTTTCGGAACCTCGTAGGCAATCTGGAGTGAGCCGCCACCCATGTCTATAATGCCTACCGTTCTCTTACGGATGATGGCTTCCTCCTGTGTACCTATTGTCACAGCAACCACAGCATCTTCATCTAAGGAACCACAACAATCAGATGACTGTACGCACAGTATAAGAAATATCATTGTCATAACGTATTACTATGTTTGCATTTTCTTCTACAGCACCTTATAGGTTAACCTTCGCACAGAATGACAAAAATCCACAACTTAAGTATTTACTTATTACGGGCATTTATATAGCACCAACAATTTACACAGGGTGTTACATACATGGCATTCACATCAGTCAAGGTGCTTACAATCCAAGGTTCCTATCTCACATACATATACAAACACGCTAGGGCCAAATTAGAATGGTGCCAGTTATTCTACCAGCGTGGTCTTTGCATTGTTGAAGGGAACCAACACAACCACAGGGGGGACATGCAAACTCCATGCAGATAGTATCCTGGGCGGGATTATTTGAAACGAGGATTCTATTGCTGCTAACTTCCAAGCCAAACTCCATTACAGACCATTCACTCCAGAGGAGCCAGATTTAGTCAGTTCAGTATTAAAATGGAACTTCTGCCAAGACTTGTTGTTTTAGGAAATTAGATCCTGTCAAGTTTTTATTTTTCTTTAACCAAAGGGGACTGGCAACACCGTCATTGCTTAGGGCTTTAAGTGAAACTAAACTCAGGAGTTAAATATTAAAAATGCATTCAAGTACCTCAACTATTAACAAAAAGTTATATTATTGATATATTATTCAATTTATATCACTTGCCTGCAGATCCTCAAATCATCTCTGAATTGGTGCTGACACTGTCCTTCCTTCTGGAGGGTGGCTACTTTTGTTCCCCATGTTCCCTGTGTCTGTTATAAAGTAGTCACCGCTCCAAGCTCACTCCCGGGATGGACTACAATCTCAATACAAATTAGGAAACTAAACGTGAGATTGTAGTCACTCACGGGAGCGAGCTTGGAGCGGTGACTACTTTATAACAGACACAGGGAACATGGGGAACAAAAGTAGCCACCCTCCAGAAGGAAGGACAGTGTCAGCACCAATTCAGAGATGATTTGAGGATCTGCAGGCAAGTGATATAAATTGAATAATTTACAACACACACAGGGACCAAGTTCATTTTTCTTCAGATTGCCACTTCTGTCTTCGTCCATATCGGGGAGATTTCCGCTCACTTCATTCAGAGCATTAGCTGTCACTGTCACTATTGGAGCGCTGGTTCTCTTGTAGAACATTTATCTTTGGGTGGCAACACTTTTTGAACAAGGTAAGGATGAGCCCAATGCTATAGGCGAAAATGTTGTTGTTGGCTATAATTTGGCTGGGCCAAGGTTTACACTACAAAAAAAGCTTATGGTCAGGGTGAAAGGTTAGGAATGGGGATAGGAAGCCAAAGCCCTGTGTTCTGCTAATGTAGACGAAAATGGACATGCGGCATTTTCTGTCCTGAGAAATGAAAGGACTCCTCGCTGGGGTCTTATTGGGGCCAAACAGAGTTCTTAAGAAAAGCATAATGCATCATTAGTATTATTAAATGAATGTTAAGCAGATGAATTATTCACTCACCATCTATGGCATGGTCAAACCGTCCAAGAACAGAATTTATACTGATCCACGCATAAACTCCTGAAAATCAAAACAGAACACTATTTGCATTTAGTATAGAATAATAACAGTAATTATACAAAAGCTGACAAGGGTCAGGAGTGGACCTTCATATCCATCAGACTTTGAATAATCTGATTTGTATCAGACATTTGTCATCACATCCAATAACTAAGCAGGCACCAGGATTTACAAGATTTTGTCATCCCTCTAGAAAATCAGATAAAGCTATCATTAGGGGGGGAGTCCTGTATAATTTGAATTGATAGGGCAGTGGCCTACCATAAAATGCCCACCCTACAGTGTATAAGCTACCATTTCATAATGATTTAACAAGTGACCACTTTGCTTTTCTGCTAGATGGTCACATGACACAAATGTCCTTTACCTGTAGCCTAAGGATACAGGCCAAAGCTACAGAGCCACAAGATTTTCCCTTCTCTCCCACAGTGCAATAAAAACAAATTTCTATAACTTGATAGAAAAAATAAAACTATACAAACCATGTAAACCATCCGGATGTCCCATCCATTTAAAGTACTTAGGTCTGCTTTAAGTAGAGTTGATACACACCACTCACTGGATCTTTCCAACCCACCCTGAATCACTGAACAATTGGAGCTTCAATATTGTAGAACTCATTGAACATACATATTCAGATATCATCATAATTGGAGATGTGCAGGGGACTGCGAAGGTTGTGATGGTGGTACATGAGTAAGCGTCGTAAACATTGCTTTGTTATAACAAAGCGCTGTACCTGTTCCGTCATTACATAATTGCATGCACTTGTATTACTGTACCTTCTTGTTTTCCAGAGATAACCTCACCATGGGCCTCAGAGAACAGAAAATCAAAATCCTGAGGAATGTCCTTCAGCAGATCCTGAAGGATAGCTGCCTGTTGACTAAAGGGTACATCTTATTAACACCGGGCAATAACTAGTCAAACAACTTTCAAAATAGAAGAGTCAAAGTTCCCTTCCATCCCCACTAATACGTGTCAGACATTTTGAGGAGAAGGACTGATTGTTGTAGGATGTTCTTACCTCTCTGGCAGGACTCTCATGCCGGCTGTACACAGGACGTACAGCGGCGTCTCCTTATGCTTAGACTTTGGAATATATGATGCAGCATAACTTAAAAGTGGGTTGATGTAATCACTGGCTTTATCTGGAGTCTGTGCCATAGTGGAGATACCTGTATGAACCAAGCAACAGATTGGCGTTAGTATAAGTAGTTTAACAAGCACAAATGAAGGCATGCATGCTGAATAAAAAAGTAACCAGGTTCATCTTTTATGGGTTTCCAGTAGTGTGGACAATAGAGATAAATGCCCCATGACCAGCTCTACTGCCTCCGCTACCCCCCTGGGGCCAGCTCTACTGCCCCCGCTACCCCCCTGGGGCCAGCTCTACTGCCCCCGCTACCCTAAAGCCCAGACCTATTGCACCACTGCCCTAATGCCGGACCTATTGCAATGCACCACTACCCTACATCCAGCACCATTACCCTAAAGTCAGCTTTACTGTACCGCTACCCTATGGCCAGATCTATTGCACCACTATCCTGTAGCCAGTACTACTTCACCACTTCCCTATAGCCAGCACTACTGCACTTTAAACATAAACTCATCAGTATTAAAGCATAATCCCATTATTCCAGACATCTGTTTACAGAATTATCACTAGGTGGCAGCAGCTACCCAGTCAATGATAATCCTAATAAATGTGCCTTCGAAACGTAGGGATTCTCATGCTCTCCAAAGTAGGGTTGATCTAATGTGCGGATTTAGAAACAATAAAAAGGACATATGTACATAGAAGCAGACTTCACAGCTGTCAGTTGGGGTCATTCCATACAGTTGTAAAAAAAAAAAAAAAAAACAACAACGCTAGTAGCTTCATTTCATCGTCTATAACTCTTACTTGATGCATCACCTCTAACCAAGTCAAAATGAAACACCTCACAACCTTGCTTCTAGCATTTTTTTTTAGACAACGTAAGGCATATTTTGTCCTTAATCTTGAATGACCCCAGAAGATGGCATGTGTGCCATTTATAAGGTCTCAATGATCCCTAACAAGCAGTAGAGACTAACATAAGAATATCCCATAAAGCATTGTTTCATATATTCAACCTTTACTGCTCTAAATGAAGTCTTGGCAGGTACCTGGTTTTATCTTCTTCACCACAGGCTTGCTGCCGTGATCCCTCATCTGTTTAATGTCCAGCAGGTCATGTGGATTTCCATTGTGTGGAGGCCAGAAGTAGACAAACACGCGGGAGCCGCTGCTGCCACAGTCCACCACAATGCCATAGTTGAGCTGGGTGTCCTTGGTATCTGTGGCTTCCAAATCTTCTATCTGGTCCAGGTACCTAGAGAAGGGATGACAGAAATAAATGGAAGGACAGGACCGGTTCATCTTGTCTAAGCAAATTCAAGCTTTTCTATGCAGAAGTGGAACAGGCGAGAAGATGGAATTTAATGTTAGGACATGGACTGTATTATTAACCACCCTTACTAAACATGCACTCTGCATATGGCTGAATATTACACAGCAAATTGGGCTGCTTCAGGGTCTGTACATGCAGTATATGCTTGCATCCATCCTTTCCTCCATCTTTCAGAGCTCTCCTGAGAGCATGAGGGCTCTCCAAAAGGAGGAAACCAAAACAGAATTATCTCAATGAAGTAGACTGAAATATGAAAATGATGTCACATGTGCAACTTATGTTTATTGGACTATTTGACGCAATACAAGCTTTTAGCTGTGGATATCAAGCATTAGTACTGAGAGCATATTTTGACATCTGTACGCATAGTGACTTAGGGCTACGTCACAACTTTGTAGCAGGGATTTGCAGCAGTTACCAATCACTCGGCTTATTGTCTCTGGCAATTCGTAGCTTTCCATGCAGAGATGCTGCTGCAGATGACTACAATGTTCACCTAGTCAGCTGCAGATCAATGGTGTGCCATGATCATCAACTGTATTGTAGAACATGAGTAGCTTCTGCAGCTGGAGGTGCTTTTGCTAGGTCCAAATGCTGCATAAAGTCAGTGGATAAGCTACCAAATCGCTTGGACTTTCTGTGTCACAGACCTTTCACTGGCTGCAATTTATTTTTCTGTAGCAGCTTCCTAAAACCCCCAGTGTGACATGGGCCTTAGACTTAAAGTGTACCTGTGCTGGGACTCCTTTTTGAAAACCTACCCTGGGAACATCTGGCTGCCTACATGCCCCTTTAACTTACACGTAAGCAGACTGGTCCAATTGAGCGGATCGCACAGTGCGTGCTGATAGCGGTCATCCTGGACTTTGACAAACAATGGAAGGACTCCAATATTTATTGGAAAATGAGTCAGAGTGGTTCCTGATCATGTGATCACAATGACAATCAATCGTGGTGATCATATGCAGGCTGGATGTTAAATCCAGATGTCACTTTAGCCTGATGATGGCAGTAAGTCTCTGTTAAATATGGTTATTGTCAGATACAATTACAGAATTAAATAGAAAATAGTAAACAAACAATTTTGTTTTACATTTTAGTCCGTGTAGGTGTGTATTTATTAGAACACTGTACCAAATAAAAAAGTCTTAGATGTCCTCAAAAACAATGCAAAAATTATTTACTTGACAAATTAGTCATAGAGATACTGTCAAATTAACCAACACTGGTAGACTTTAATAACCTCTGGTTTAGAATTATATAACTCTTGAGATCTGTTATTGAATTTGACTCCATGTCTGTTCAATAAACTTTAAAGAATAAAAAAATAAATAACCCATTGCTATCTAAGCAAAGAGATGTAGCCGGTAATACTGGAAGTTATGTAACCAGTGATATATAACACAAGAAATACTTACCCGCCCTCAGCATTGGTTGACACAGAACAAAGAGTTATTATTCAATAGCAGAGTTAACTGTATGTGCATTAGGTTTAAGGATCTAAAAGTGTGTAAACTATAGGAGCAAAGAGTAAAAAAGAAACAAAATGGATGAAATACAACAAGACAAGTAAACTCCAGACAGATTTTGTCCTGCAGAGTATATATGACCAAACTCAAGAAAATCTTAACTATTTGTGATTTGATTAGCGATGACTAGTTTCATATTTTATTATGACGCTGCAATGCAGCAGTATGTATTGTCCCTCTCTCCCCCCTCCCCCCCCACCCCCCCCCCCTTCTCTTCCCTCTATGTCCAGCAGGTCATGTGGATTTCCATTGTGTGGAGGCCAGAAGTAGACAAACACGCGGGAGCCGCTGCTGCCACAGTCCACCACAATGCCATAGTTGAGCTGGGTGTCCTTGGTATCTGTGGCTTCCAAATCTTCTATCTGGTCCAGGTACCTAGAGAAGGGATGACAGAAATAAATGGAAGGACAGGACCGGTTCATCTTGTCTAAGCAAATTCAAGCTTTTCTATGCAGAAGTGGAACAGGCGAGAAGATGGAATTTAATGTTAGGACATGGACTGTATTATTAACCACCCTTACTAAACATGCACTCTGCATATGGCTGAATATTACACAGCAAATTGGGCTGCTTCAGGGTCTGTACATGCAGTATATGCTTGCATCCATCCTTTCCTCCATCTTTCAGAGCTCTCCTGAGAGCATGAGGGCTCTCCAAAAGGAGGAAACCAAAACAGAATTATCTCAATGAAGTAGACTGAAATATGAAAATGATGTCACATGTGCAACTTATGTTTATTGGACTATTTGACGCAATACAAGCTTTTAGCTGTGGATATCAAGCATTAGTACTGAGAGCATATTTTGACATCTGTACGCATAGTGACTTAGGGCTACGTCACAACTTTGTAGCAGGGATTTGCAGCAGTTACCAATCACTCGGCTTATTGTCTCTGGCAATTCGTAGCTTTCCATGCAGAGATGCTGCTGCAGATGACTACAATGTTCACCTAGTCAGCTGCAGATCAATGGTGTGCCATGATCATCAACTGTATTGTAGAACATGAGTAGCTTCTGCAGCTGGAGGTGCTTTTGCTAGGTCCAAATGCTGCATAAAGTCAGTGGATAAGCTACCAAATCGCTTGGACTTTCTGTGTCACAGACCTTTCACTGGCTGCAATTTATTTTTCTGTAGCAGCTTCCTAAAACCCCCAGTGTGACATGGGCCTTAGACTTAAAGTGTACCTGTGCTGGGACTCCTTTTTGAAAACCTACCCTGGGAACATCTGGCTGCCTACATGCCCCTTTAACTTACACGTAAGCAGACTGGTCCAATTGAGCGGATCGCACAGTGCGTGCTGATAGCGGTCATCCTGGACTTTGACAAACAATGGAAGGACTCCAATATTTATTGGAAAATGAGTCAGAGTGGTTCCTGATCATGTGATCACAATGACAATCAATCGTGGTGATCATATGCAGGCTGGATGTTAAATCCAGATGTCACTTTAGCCTGATGATGGCAGTAAGTCTCTGTTAAATATGGTTATTGTCAGATACAATTACAGAATTAAATAGAAAATAGTAAACAAACAATTTTGTTTTACATTTTAGTCCGTGTAGGTGTGTATTTATTAGAACACTGTACCAAATAAAAAAGTCTTAGATGTCCTCAAAAACAATGCAAAAATTATTTACTTGACAAATTAGTCATAGAGATACTGTCAAATTAACCAACACTGGTAGACTTTAATAACCTCTGGTTTAGAATTATATAACTCTTGAGATCTGTTATTGAATTTGACTCCATGTCTGTTCAATAAACTTTAAAGAATAAAAAAATAAATAACCCATTGCTATCTAAGCAAAGAGATGTAGCCGGTAATACTGGAAGTTATGTAACCAGTGATATATAACACAAGAAATACTTACCCGCCCTCAGCATTGGTTGACACAGAACAAAGAGTTATTATTCAATAGCAGAGTTAACTGTATGTGCATTAGGTTTAAGGATCTAAAAGTGTGTAAACTATAGGAGCAAAGAGTAAAAAAGAAACAAAATGGATGAAATACAACAAGACAAGTAAACTCCAGACAGATTTTGTCCTGCAGAGTATATATGACCAAACTCAAGAAAATCTTAACTATTTGTGATTTGATTAGCGATGACTAGTTTCATATTTTATTATAACACTGCAATGCA
>NW_017306270.1:2878306-2881628 GCF_000935625.1 Nanorana parkeri | reverse complement strand
CCCCCTCCCTCCTACACTTTCCTTACCTCAATTTCAAGCAAAACAAGCATTTTTTATTCTCTAAGTTACTTAATTTCTGCAACAAAGATCTTTTATTGCAACATTACGCCATCATTATTAGTAGGGATGCACCAATACCAGTTTTCCACTATTGAGTACCCATATTTTTTTCCCGGTACTCGCCGAATCCGAGTTCCGAGTACCAGTGTCGTGTGCCCCGATTATCAGGAAATCTGACGGCGGATCATGACCCATCTCCCGGCTTCCTGATTTCCTGGGAAGTCTGTGTTCTATCGAAAGAACACCGGCTTCACTTTCCGAGGCTGCCTGGCTTCCTGACCAATAAGGAAGCCGGGTGGCAGGTCATGAGGTGCTGTCCGGCTTCCCGATTGGTCAGGAAGCCAGGCTGCCTAGCAACAAGTGAAGCCGGCCTCCTAGCCAATCAGAAAGCCGGGCGACACGTCATGACCTACCTTCTGGCTTCCTGATTGGCTAGGAAGCTGGCTTCACTTGTTCCTAGGCAGCCTGGCTTCCTAACCAATCAGAAAGCTGGGAGATGGGTCATCATAACCCATAATCGCCCGGCTTCTTGATTAGAAAGGAAGCCGGCTCCATGCTTCCTCGGCACTGCCAGTCAGAGGATGATCTTCTTCTGACCGGAGGTTCCGGTAACGGAGGTAAGTATGGGAGCATTTGGGCGAGTACTCGCACTCGCCCAAATACTCGGTATCGGCACCAATACTAGTATCAGTATCGGTGCATCCCTAATTATTAGTAAAGCAATATAGATGTGTCTTGCACTGGGGAGGAGGGAACATTGAGACGGCTGGCGTCACATCCTTTTTCTATTCAGTAGCCTTATTGAACTACAAGTCCCATGATGGCTTTGGATATTGGCAACGCCAGCGATTGGGATTGCGGGTGGCATTTAAATCAGCCATTCAAGTCAGGCAGGCATTAATGGGTGAGGTAGATGGGGAAACTCCTGCCCTTTTGACCAATTTATGCAGAAGGTTCTTTCATTACATCACCACTGCTCAGAATAGACTGAACAGTGACCAGTGGTTCTGCTTAAGGAGAGAGGATAGCGTCTACTGGTCTTACAAACAGGATATGAATGAGGCTGAGCCATGCCAACAAGACCATTGCTAAAGAAATATTCTTTGACTGCTTGGCTCAATGAAAAATACACTCCATATTGACGCAGCACAGAAGACTATGGAGTCTTTAACACTTCTGACTGAAGTTGAGCTTTAAGACCATGATAAATCCCCTCCAGATAGGATGTGTGTTGTATACAGGCAATTATATAGATTGGGTAATGGGTCTAATGTATATCATAAGATCTACACTGCCGAGAGAGTCAAACACCCCGTGGGGGATAGTCATGGGAGAGATTATATTCTGCTTACATCCACAGCATGTCTGTCTGCTGCTAAGAACTCATCTATTATATGTAATCATTGCACTAGAAACAGGGCCGCAGCAGCCGCTGGGTTTTGCTTAGTGTGCAGAAATTAAAATGGAGCAACCGGAGAAGCAAGTCAACAGAGCGCTAACAGACTCCAGCACTGATCTAGATAACTGTAACGTCATTAAGAATCCTTAGAGGGATGATATTATCCCAAACTGAGCACCATTCTCCTACCACTAAGGGATAACAGGCCCTGGATGTGCGGTACTAACAGATGTAACTAGCATTAAGCCAGTCCTACGGCATTCTCTGGTGGCCAAACTGATATCTACTGAGATGATGTCTAACTAGAAAGTGAGGCCGCAAATCTTGTTACAGAAAAGTTACGTGTTGCTGCAAGCAGAATGCAGACCGCAGGGCTGGGAGTGATGACACCCTCATGCCTCAACAGTCTTCTAATCTAATTACACTGAAACACAAATGGTGTCAGTGACATTTCTCAGCCTGATGTTACTACATTTGTGGCTTCACTGTTACATCATGTCTGAGCTTCCTCCCAGGACAGTCTATGCTGGCATGTGTCAGGTTTTAAACCCATCTTAAAAAGTAAAACTTTAGAAAGGCTCGGGGTTAAAACAAATTGGGACACAGTTCTTACCCCATAACAGGAAAGTGTCTGAACAAGAACCTTCACAGCAGGACCACCAGATATTATTTTAATGAATCATTTTTGAAAATTAGACTTTAGTGGTTGGGTTTACATTTACTTTATTATTCTCTTTACAGTTGGACAACATGCATCCAAATAATGATTTATGTAGATCAGGGATCCACAAACTCAAAAGGGCCAGTTCACTGTCCTTAAGACTGTAGGGGGGGCCAGACTATGTCCAGTTGGAATAGAAAATGCGCCGGTGTCAGTTGGAATAAACAACGCCCCAGGTTCAGTGGTCAGTTGGAGTAAAAAAAATTACCTAGCTCCTGTGTCAGTGGGAGGAGGAATAGTGCCCCATTGGTGGCATCAGTGGGAAGACGAGTGCCCCATCGGTGGCATCAGTGGGAAGAATAGTGCCCCATCGGTGGCATCAGTGGGAAGAATAGTGCCCCATCGGTGGCATCAGTGGGAAGAATAGTGCCCCATCAGTGGCATCAGTGGGAAGAATAGTGCCCCATTGGTGGCATCAGTGGGAAGAATAGTGCCCCATCGGTAGCATCAGTGGGAAGAATAGTGCCCCATCGGTAGCATCAGTGGGAAGAATAGTGCCCCATCGGTAGCATCAGTGGGCAAGAATAGTGCCCCATTGCAGGTGTTAGTGGGAGGAATAGTGCCCTCTCATTGGTGTCAGTGGGAGAAATAGTGCCCCATTATTGGTGTCAGTGGGAGAAATAGTGTCCTATAAATGGTATCAGTGGGAGGAATTTTTGTACCCCATTACAGGTGTTAGTGGGAGGAAAAGTGCCCTTTCATTGGTGTCAGTGAGAGGAATAGTGCCCCATTGCTGGTGTCAGTGAAAGGAAGTGCCCCAAATGCAAGCAATGGGCTGCATCTGGCCTGCAGTGTGTAGACCACTGGTCTAGTACTAGAATGTATTTGTAATTCCAGAGGAAACCTGCACATTTGTGGTATCAAATCGGCTAAAAAGGGGACAAACCTAGCAGGACACAGACAAATGCACCCAAACCAATCTCCCTTCCCATGCAAGCACAACAAAAGTATTTATTTTTTTAACTAACTGATTACACTAACTATAGCGTAATCATTCTGCCAATACAATACGTATGGATGTGGTTTAGTAGGAAATTATATGTGTTACACCAAAGGAGTGGAGTCTACACCAAACGGGTAATGTGGCAAAAGGGCGAGAGGAGGGGGAAAAGGGCGAGAGGGGGGGGAAAAGGGCGAGAGGG
>NW_017306270.1:2870870-2878123 GCF_000935625.1 Nanorana parkeri | reverse complement strand
GAGGGGGGGGGAAAGGTCATGTGTACATACACCATACAGAGGGGGTTATATAAATTTACACCAAGAGTATACGTACCATACCATACTAGACACCATTAAATAAAGTAAATTTTTGTGGTTAGTGTACCTTTAATCCACTCATTAGAGGCACACAGTGTAAAGCCTCTTTATCAACAGGTGGGCTAATTGGGAGATTTGGTTTGAAATGCATCCATTGCTTCTGTCCCCTCCTTCCTATACGACGAGGGTCAGATGTTACAGACTTAGTGACGGCATTAGCTAATATTTTAGCTGTTAATCCCCTTTCTATAATTACAAGCGAGTGTTGGCTTTCCTTCTCTTGGCACGCAATACTTATACTAGAAACCAGCATTTCAGAGACACAATTTTGACTGAGAAGTCCTGAGCTATTAAATAGGAATTCCACCAAAAAAAAATCATTTTACCAGGAGAGGAGTGAAAAGAAGCTCATGTGTTAAATTGCCAGACCAAAGGGAAGGCTGGAGTTCAGCTTTAGAAATGGCTTCCCAGGCTCAGTCTGTGATGACCAGGGAATGCTGCTTGAAATAGAACGTGTCTTAGCCCTGCCTTCCTAAATGCTTATACTAGACATACAGTGAAGGTGATATTGAGGATTCATGAACACACTGGACATCTGTATGTACAAAATTGTCCTTTTTCAGGATTTCTCCTGGGCCAGGGAAGAAACTAAAGTGATGGTTAGGCACTGCATATAGATTTTCAGAGGATTAGTTCAGTTATCACTGGGCACACTAGCTCTGGTTCAGCAGCACTCCACATCACAGGGACACCCCCTAAAAAAGAAGAGGGGTGGGCAGGACCCAGATTTGAAATATATACAATCTAATGAGAACAAACAAATGTCCAAAGTTTTTAAAGAACTCCGGGTAAAAAATATGTATTAACCCTTGCAGTGGGGCTACCCCTACACTGCAAGGGTTAAATGCTCGTTTTTGGCTAGGGGGGAAAAATAACAGATATACTCACCCAATCCTCGGAGCCTGTGGCCCGTCTCCTCCGCCGCAGTGATGGTATGTCCCTCAGTGTCCCATTGTCCTATACACAGTGTATAGGACCTGATGACTCAGGGACCTTAGGCTTCTGCAGCGGAGGGGAAGAGAGGCACCTAACAGCAAGCCAGCTTAGAGGTTCGGGTGAGCACAACTTTTTTTTTTTTTACCCCAGCCAAAAACAAGCACTTAACCCTTGAACTAGAGTTTTTATATTCTGGGAGAAAAGGCCATCTTTAGCAGAACTAAGACAAGGCATTGTTTGTAGAACTACAAATGTCAGCAGACTCTCCTCTGAAATGGAGGATGGGTTTCTGGGCTCAGACACGAGACGTCCTCCACCAGAAGCTCACAGACAGGTGCAAAAGAAAAACCGATGGAAATCTCCGTGACAGGCAAATTATTGCGTATGATTTGGTGGGACTTCAATGTATTGTCTGCTGGTGTTAAACCTCCTTTGATGTCTGCACCAGGATATGATCCAGCTTACAGTTTTCAGCATAATGTTTTACACAGAGAGGGACGACGTCTAATGATCTGCAGTAATTACCAAAAGGCTTCAATCATTTTTGCGGTCTACAAGCTTCCGAACACCGGCAGCTGCTGGAAAGGTGGGGGGTAGATTTCATCGAGCGAGTCTCCAGGAACTTGGCATTTGGGATTTCAGAGACACGTTTGACCCTGGAGGCAGCTGTGACCATCACAAGTGGGCAATGAGAGCGTGAGCACCTGGTACCCTGGAATCTGGACTGGGCTAATTAAAGAAGAGTCATCAACAGTTCAATGCCAGTGCCGTGAGATGTGCTCAACATTACGCAACTCGCCAACCTTTAGTCTTCATAACTTTCCTCTATGTATATTACCGTACTGAAAATAATCTTATAATGGGTGTCAATGGTTTACAAAAAGGTTTTCAAAACTCCCACAAGAAAGATTGCTTAAAGCAGATCCCCCCATTCCCTACTAATTACCAAGAAAATAAAAACTAAGCTAAAAGCCATTTATACTTGCCTGAATCCGCAATCACATGAGGCACAAGGTCCCGCATCTTGTATCGTCTGCAGAGGAGGGCCCTGTTTTCCCTTCAGCTCCATGAAACTAGCTGTATAACAATTCTTTTTTTCTAAAAAGTTTTGAACCAAGTACTTCCATTTCCCTTTTTGAAGGTGTTCCTCTCCACTGCGCTTCTAGGGAAGTGCGCACTTTACAAGCGGGTAGGAGCTGAAATGTCAGGACTACATACCCCGCGATTCCCTCTGTGCTGAACATAGCGTGCATGCATGCCCTACGCACATCTCCTCGCAGATAGGATACAATGGAAAAGCACTTACTCCTCATGAAATATAATTTTATAAATACAACATTTTTAAAAGGAATTTAAAATGCTCACAATTGTGATGGTGTATTGAAGCCCATAACATCAATAAAGCTTTTTAGGGTTCATACCAAAGATCCATAACAGCATCACTAACAGGGGAAGAGCAGCCACTGGACCAGCCACCTGCTGTGTCTACCAACAGAGCTGACATGCTTCAGGGGTATACCCCCTTCCTCAGGGCTAATTCCTGACCTGTACCACAGACAATATATGTCTGTCCGACAGTCCAATCAGCCTACTCAGAAATGATCCAACTATATTCTAATTTCTCATAGGACGTCAGATCCGTTGTCGGTGCATATACCTGGTCTGGGGGGAGGGGGGGAACGCTCATTGGAGGTCAGCGGGGGAGGTGCTCAGAAATAAGTGCACTTTCTCTGAAAATGCTGCACGTATTCTTTAAATCATCCTGTGCAGATAAATATACCTAGAGCACCACTGCTGACCTCCATTTAAAATTGCAAATTTCCTTACAGCCTGGAAGAATATTTTGTGTTAGAAGTACACTGAAATAAGTGAGTAATAAGTCATCTACTGACCTCCTGAATTGCCTGTCCCGGTAGGCTCTGGTGGTCCAGATTCTGGGGTCTACCACCGCTACCAGGAAGACCACCAGTATCACAATAAAGATGACCAGCAGGACCACTCGCTGGCGGGAGAACTGCGTCACCGAGGGCAGACTACAGTGCCAGGACCCAGGAAACAAGCAGGAAAAGCTAATTCTGGAAAGAGAAAAAAAAATAAGAAATAAATTAGAATTCTGAACCATCATCACCAGTGCGAGTCTTCAGTTCAGGTTTGAATGGATTTTTATTAACAGAACTAAACAGCATATCACATGGCATCTCTCCTACTGAACTAAAGAACGCCACCCTTATATGTTCTGGTCATGAGAAGATGTAGAGCAGGGGTAGGTGTTCTGTAGTCCAGCAGAGGTGAAAGCACTACTAGGGATTTCAGTGCCGCAGAAGCAGTGTTGTCAGTGCTCACTGGATTTATTGAAGATCAGCAGGGATTTGTTTGTACTTGCAGCATTTTAAAAATGGCAAAACACAGGGAAATATACATGTATATAGAAACGGAAAGTACAATGTATGATGTGATTTACACGTAGCATAGGATGGGGGTGAAAAAAAAGACACATTGAGGGTAACCAATCACCTACTAAAATCCCTCCTCATTGACCTACCCTCTACACAGGCTATCCCCCTTCAGTCTATCATGAATGCTGCTGCTAGGCTCATCCACCTGACCAACCGCTCAGTGTCTGCAACCCCCCTCTGTCAATCCCTGCACTGGCTTCCAATAGCCAAAAGGATACAATTCTAAATATTAACATTCACTTACAAAGCCATTCACAGCTCTGCCCCCGGATATAACTTCAATCTCATTTCAAAGTATCACCTTTACTGTCCCGCCTGCTCCTCCCAAGACCTCCTGCTCTCTAGTTTCTTGGTCAACAGTTGCTTGCCTCCAGGATTCCTCTCTCCAATCCTCTGGAACTCCCTACCCCAACCTGTCCAGCTATCTCCTACTTTGACTGCCTTTAGGCAATCCCTGAAGATTCATAACCTCAGGGAAGCCTACCGCACCACAAACTAACCACTGAACTATCACTTTCTTAAACAATTCATCCCCACACAGCAACCTCCTCATGTATCACTTGCCCCTCCCCCTTACATTGTAAGCCCTCAGGGCCCTTCTTACCGTCTTGTCTTGAATTGTATTGTAATTGTAAGGTCTTCCTTATATTGTAAAGCGCTGTGCAAACTGTTGGCGCTATATAAATTCTGTATAATAATTAACAACATCAGAAATAGCTGAGAGTAGGGAGTGGACAAAACAATATTCAGGAGCCAGGCTGTCCAATCTATGAGTGGGATTTTTTGGGGGGGAAAGCTCCATTGACAACATGTAAAGAAAGCCTCAAATGTTAAGCGCCAGCCATAATTTGAAGGGAGCATTGGCTCCCGGGATATGTCCAGCCCTGGCTAAAGGTGACCATACACTGCACGATTCTCGTACGAGGATCGTTCAGTGTATGGAAGGCGTGCGACCGTTTCTATTGTACTGTCGCACGTCTTTTGTTTAAGGAGCATGTTAGAAAACCAGCCGAAAATAGTTTGTGGCATGCTCGGGAGACAAATGGCGAACGGGCCGGTGTGCACACGCGCACACTGCCCGTTCAGCATTGTGGTCATTGGAAGCCCGCCCCTCAGCGTGGCGGGCTTGCGATGATTGCAAGTACAATCTGCCTGCCCAAGATGGGCAGATCGTACTTTTTTAAATTACTTTACAACCAAGACCTTAGTCTTGCGATGGTTGTAAAGTGTATGGCCACCTTAAGAGCCACATGTTCATTTAAAGCTGCTGACTGCCAAATGCTGGCCTGGTCACTTTTGCCCACTGCTCTGTCCAGCCACCAAAAGACACGACCGCTGATAAAAATTACCTGGCCATAGGCAACACTCCGGGTTACCTCCTCTTCTCGCCTGCTCTCCACATGTCACCTGCTCCACAGTCTGTCACCGCAAAGTCCAGTCACAGCTTCCAACATCGCCTCCTCCTCCTCCAGCGCCTTCTGTAATGACACATATAAAAATGAGGTCAGCACCTGGACACAAGCCTAATTTTTACCTCTCTTAGCTCAGCAAGTGTTATATGATACGCATGTTAAACATTAACCCTGGTGATTAGTGCATGCGACACGTGGACAGAGATAATGGACCTGCAATAACTTCCACTCATACTTTATGTGCAGCACTTATCATAATGTACACATACAGAGCTGGCTTTGTGTGATCCGGGCAGTCACCCCCAGTACCAGTCTGAAAGGGAGGCAAGACCCTCCAATTTTACTGGGAGAACCTGATCACTCAACCTCCCTCTCTTTATCCTCTCTGCTATGCAAGAGTCCTTGGTTGGATGTTTCGTAAGGCAGAACTCCAGCCAAAATAAGATTAAAATGAACAGCCCATCAACAGATCAAATAAAAACAGCTTCTGCTGCAATAGTCATCTTCAGACCAGAGATCTCCTCCTAGTACTGTTTTCCAGCCACTAGATGCCCCCTGGCTGATAGCCATGGCCATTTAAGCCACTTCCTCTCAGCACAGGTCATTTTGGACCCATCTCCAGCCTGAGACTGGGCAGTGAAAGGAGAAGCAGCACAGTGATGAGATTATCTGTTACTGTGCTTTCTCCTCCTATCAGCATGCTCCTTATGCTGCTTATCTATTCACACTCTATACAGTGACTGCAGGAGGAGGGGAGACTCCTTCTGTGTTCGAGCGGGGCTCCTTCCAGGTTTGGAAGAGCTCAGGTTTGGACCAGGTTCAGTCCAAACCTGAGCTCATCCCTTCTACAGACCTCTGCAGAGAGACCACTGCTTTCTCACATAGAGCAACAGTTCTTCACCAGATGCTGGCAGGGGACAGTCTTCTATACTCTGTGACTGCCTTCTAAAGAAAATGAACTGCACACCTTTTGTTTGGATGCACCTGGAATGTAAACAGATGATTTCAACTGCAAGTTCAATTGAGCTTTACATTTATTTATTTTTTAAATGAACTGTAAGTCTCGGAACTCCTTTTGTCTTGATGCACCTGAAATGTATTCAGTCGATTTAAACTAAAGGTTCAGTCGGGCTCTAAACCCCTTTCTGTACCCCCTTCATACCCAACAGCCAGTATGGGTCTCTCTAGATCAGGGGTGGGCAAACTCTGGCCCTCCAGCTGTGGTGAAACTGCAAATCCCATTATGCATCTGTGGCTGGGAGAATGTTGCAATGCCTCATGGGATTTGTAGTTCCACAAGAGCTGGAGGGTCGGAGTTTGCCCATCCCTGGTCCTGATCCCAGAAGACAATGCCCTTTCTTTCACCTATTGGCCACAGCTATGTCCACTCAGCAAAGACTCTGATTGGCTGCTAAAGGGCATGTGACCAGTCAGTCGCTCTCTATCTATTGCACAGAGTATGGTATATCTATTCTCTCTCTCTATCGATAAACTTTGTAATATTATTATTGATAAGAAAAGTTAGCCAATGGGGGGCTGCAAGGCTTTTCAGGCAGATGACACACATACACACAGATACCGGTCTACTGAACAGCAGCCCCTTATTATGTCTACACTTGCTCTGACCCATGCACTGTGTAGCAATGTATGCTGAGCGCACTACAAGTCCCAGAATTCCCTCTCTATAAAGTGTTCTCAGTGACAGGGACAATGACAAGCCCCGGGTCGGTGTTACCTGTGGCTTCCAGCAGTACAAGCTGTCATGCCCCGCACACTGCCAGCTCTGCCCTCACTTTGCTCACCCGGAAGTGTGTGTGGCCGCCGCGACTTGCCAATAGTCTACGTCAGCCTTGTCTTCCGCTTAACTTTATTGACCACCCGGCCGTGGAGTCTGAATGCTGACGTTAGGAAGCAGCGTGTGGGGTGTGGTTTATGTAAATGAGACTAGCTGCATGGAGAGAGCTCCATGCTGTGGTCATCCTGTGCTAAGAGACTGTTATGTAGTTTCCGGAAGAAGAAGTAGAAATCCCTTCCTACTCTGTGTGGCCGGTTCACATTTATGCCAGTGCCTACAATTTAGTGTTTTTTAAAGGAAAACTTCACTCCTGTGCGTATGCATACCAGCGCACATGTGCAGACATGAATGGGTGCTAGATAAGCGTGTGCGGGTCAAATTCCTTTATTGGCATCTAACCTTTACCCTAAAATATAGCTAAGTCCAAAAACAAAAATGTGTATAGCAGCTTACCGGTCCTTTCATGTGGCAACTGCATTCGTTTTCTTCTTTCAGGAGAAGTACATTTTCTGCAAGTATATTGTGCTGCATGAA